>NC_054744.1:6264058-6421558 GCF_018143015.1 Lytechinus variegatus | reverse complement strand
TGTGGTGTTAACCGGTGTACATAGAGGACAACACCAGTTAATTAACACCGTTGTTAAATTGGTGGTGTTACTTTTACACCTATAGGAGTTATTACAACACCTTTTGTTGTTACATTTACACTCTTTGGTGTTATGTTTAATCTCTAGGGTGTAATTTTAACACCTCAGGGTGTGGTCCTCTATTAACACCAATTGGTGTCAGTTTTAACACCGCAGTTTTTACAGTGCAGGAGCTCTTGAATTTGGTGTTGTTTTTTAACCACTGATTATATCATAAATCTGCATGGTCAGTCCATGTATTCAATTGTTGATAAATTGTTTAGAGAATAAAGAGATCTTCACGGCAAATTAATATTTTTCTCTTATAATCATAACATTAATGAAAATCATAGTCATAATCATAATAATATTTATAGTCCTAATCATAATCATAACCATTATCATCATCGTCATCATTATCATAATCATCAGCATAACCATGCAGAACTATAATTATGATCATAATCTTAATCATGATTACGATTACAATCATAACCATATGTCATAATCATAATCATTACGATAATGACAATCACAATTTTAACCAAAATTATGATCATGATCATAATCGAAATCATACTCATAATCATGAAATATGACTATCGGTACGAACGATAAGTTTATCGTTCATGTTAAAGGGGTACTCCAGGCTGGAAATAATATGATTTGAACAGATAAAGAAAAAACGAACAAACAAAACACTGAAAATGTTGATCGAAATCGGACGAAGAATAACAAAGCTATGGTAATTTAAAGATTTACATTATTCCGGTGAAACAGTTTTAGGTTTATCTTCATGAATATTCAATGAGCAAAGTGATTATGATGCACGTATCCCCACTTGGTTTTTTTTAATAAAATATATTAGGTTCACAAGAACATAAACAAATATAATACATTGACAACTGATTTAGTGCATCAGATATCCATTGCTACAACTTATTTCATTATAGGTGAGACATTATCATTCACACATGAAAAAGGAAACAACATGATTTCATGTTAGGAAAGGGACAGTGGGGATGTGACATCATCAGCCCACCTATAATGAATATTCATGGCGACATGCACATAACTGTTTTCACAAAATATTGCTAAACTTTAAAATTCAATAACTTCATTATTCGTATTCAGATTTCGATGAATTTTCAGCATTATGCTTTGTGAATTTTACTATATCTATTTAGATAGAAAATACTTTCAGTCCAGAGTACCCGTTTAAGAAAATGTGACATGTTTGCACACAATTATTTGTACTATAGCACTTTTGTTATATTGACTTATCTTTTTTGGTTTTCCTCTTAGATTTTCCACCATGATCTGCTATCATCACAGCTTGAAGAATGGATAGAGGGATTCTAAAACTAGTGTTTCTATTCATCTTATCGGATGCGCTTCCCCATGTATTAAGCAGAGGAAGGGTAAGCATATTATTAATTATATGTATATCATTGCAGTTAATCATTGGCGGCGGAAGCCAACAATTTCAGGGGGCGGGACCACCAAAATTGTAAAAAGCCAAAAAAAAAGGTTATGAACATAAAGTTTTAGGGGGCGCAGGAAAAAAAGGATTTCAGGGAGGGATCACCAATAATTTTAGACAAGCAAGCAAGCAAAAAATAAAAAGGTTATCAACTAAAAAATTTAGTCCCCCCCCCCCCGCTTCTGCCGCGTATGCAGTTAATACTGTAATTCAATACATAACGTTTGATCATGTGGTTCAGTAAAGAGGCATAAGTATCGAGAGAGTGAGGTTTTGTCAGTGAAATTTTGTAAATGAGTTTTTTTATATGCACGGTTCACTATTCATTTTTTTATTTAAAAAAATTACAAGAAATGATGTGAGCGAGCAAAAAATAAAACATGATTTCTGAATTGAGGATTAATTTTGTAGTAATTGTTTAACATTTCCTCGCCAATGAATTTGACAAGCAAAAAAAAAATCAAAAAGGTTCTTGTAAAAATTGAAAAGTGAAACTATTGCACAAAATTCGTCCTCGAAAATTTGTTTCCTTCCCTCCATTTTTTATTGCTTTGGATTTTTTAGGGGGAGGTTCGATCTAACCTCCGAGTTCCCTCCCCCTTGCTACGAGCTTGTTATCAAATATTTTAGCGTATTCAATTGAATAAAGGATTGAAATTTAGAGAGTTGCGATTCATATAATTTCTCTCTCAAATAGAATATATAGAACTTTGATGTCTTTACAAATACCTTGACAACTCATAAATTTAACATAATATTTTTCATTAATGTTTCAATAAAACACAAAGTCAGACATCTTTCACTACATAATAATAAATAACATTGATGATAATTACATGCATCAAGAAGAAACTTCTACAGTAAATTCAACATATTGATTTTTTTTCAGTGTCAAATAAAAACATAAAAGAGAGATTTTCCAAATACACAAAAAATCATTAATAAAACCTAAACGAATTGAAGCCATCAGCATATAAAAAAAAATCACCTCGTTATCATTTTACCCACAAAGCATGTCATGTACCAAATTTACCATATATTGAGTAAATTGTTTAGAGTGTAATTAGAAGGAATATATCACGGACGTATAGCAACCATATTATGTTATGGCAACCATATGAAGTTTTTGCAAGTTTCATCAAACTTTGTCCAGAGTTACTATGGTACCAGCAGGAGGCCATATTTTGCACAAATTATATGTTCATCAGTTCATGTAATGCATGATTGTGCTCGTACTTCATTTGAAACTTTGATTTTCGCCGAATTGAATGTCAGGTATATCATGATGAAATCAAGAAATGTGTGGGGTACTGTTAGGACGAAATGATCAAGATATCAAGTCTACCGTGACAAGTTTTAGCACATTTGTCTAGTTTAATGCAGAATGTTATAAACAGATGAAGAAAGTATCTTTACTGGCCTATACTCGGCTACATATCCCTTACTAAATAGCCCTCCGATGTCTGTAAACGATGCGTAGTATCTCGGATAATTACCCCATATCTTTGACATTTAAATGCAATAAAAAAATTACAATGAATGCTGCATATTTACATTAAAGATCCATGTCATTTCCACCAAAATTTTGTAAAGTTGTTGAGGAAGGTAATAAAGAGGTCGTGAAGAAGGTGGGGGGGGGGGGGGGGGTCAAGTAAATTTCAAATTACGCGAAACTTCTCGCAGCATTATGATGAAAAGGGAATTTCCCTTTACATCATGATGCTGCGAGAAGTTTCGCGTAATTTGTGGGTGAGGAAAGCGAGTGATGTTTATGAAGAAAATACGAGAGAGGAAAGGACAGGGATGTCGAGGGAAGTGGGCAGGGAGAGAGGCTGATAGAAAGATTGATAGAAAGATAGGTAGATAGATGGACAAATAGATTGATAATAAGATGACAGACAGAAAGAGCGGGAGGGAAGGGGCGAGGGAGCATAAAATGTGGGACATTATATGACGGAAAATGCAGCATGCCACAGTCACTTTGGATATCAGTCACATCACCATCAAGACGTAAACTACTACTTTTTTTTACAGTATTGCTCCAATCAATCCAATTTCTGAATGGTCAGGATCGAGTGAACAACATGGTTATTTTGTATATACAGTCAATTCCTAATATTTTCCAACCTGTTTATGAAAAAGTGTATCCTATACACTCTTTGGTCTATGACAGGATATGAGTTCAATTTTCATGCACTGAAAAAACTCCGGTGTTGATTTAACACCAGCCTGGAATCTATAAATGTCCACACCATAGAAGTGTTAAACACACCAGTTTGGTTTTGGTCTAACACCAGATGTTTATACTACACCAATTAGTATTAAAACATCATCGGTTTGATTCCGAACTGGTGTTGTTTCAATACTTCTCTGGTGTGGACATATATAGATTCCGGTCTGGTATTAAATCAATACCGGAGTTATTGCAGTGTGTGTATAATTCTTCTCATCACGAATTCGGCTACATTCAATTATGCTATTAATCATGTATGTAAGCATAATTGTGAAATATTAATGATATTTCACTTCCTCATTTCCAATCAGCAGAGGTGCGTGAATGCATGAAAAGAACATTTGTCATATTTCACGCCTTGCCGCACAATCTTTGGGTGCGGGGAAATGCTTATTGTGGGTCCATTAGCGCTGGTCGTGAGAAAGGGGGGGGGGTGCCCCTCCCCTAGATTTTCAAATTCTGTACAAGAGTCTATAGGAAATGTTTGTTCCTCCCCCCCCCCCTCCTCGATGGACAAAATATCTCACGAAATCATCGCCTATATTATCATGTGACAGTTGCAGATCTACATATTCAAAGGGGGGGGGGGTGAGTGGGGTGGCCCTTGGTCGAGTATTAACGTCGTGATTCATGCTTTAATTCCTGGGCTCCGTAACACAAAGATTTGCGATGGATTTAATATGTGAAAGAACAGCACTGATTGGTCCCTGGTCAGTATTTTAAACCAAATGGGGCCTGTAACATTGATCTCGATTGGTCAGTTCATTTAGCGATTGTTCGCTAATCTTTGTGTTACGGAGCCCAGGTTTTAATAACTTTCTTTATCTGTCTTTATCCCTGCCTTCTTTTTGCCCTTTTCGCCCCTACAGCTCCTACACTCTTACAATCTCTTCTCCATCACATTTTTTTTAAGAGTTATAATTTATGTGGTCCCGCTGCTGTGTAATATGAGGGGATGGTGCGGGTCTGTTGAATATGTTCATACTTCTCGGTCTGTAAAACATTCCCAGAGTATTCCACTGTTGAAATTTCCCTTCACACGGAATAATCTTTTATTTGGAAATCACAGTTGCGTGAAGGAACAGAAAAGATTCGTGTTGTGAGAATACAATTAAATCATTTTGCAGTCAATTTCAATATCAAAACCTATTGTCTGGGGGTATTGCATCTTTAGTGTTCATCATGGGCTGAATTACAGGCGGACAGGGGGACGTGTCCCCCTATTAAAAAAGGTAGGGGGACACAATATCAAAATGTCCCCCTACTATTTTTGGTCTTTTATGATGGTATGAAATACATCATTCAAAATCGAAATAAAACATGTATTTTTGGTCGAAATGACCTTAAATTTGGGGTGATAACCTTTTTGATAACCCCTGTCCCCCTACCTTTTTGGAGAGATTTCCGCCCCCGGTCATGCCGGTGTTCATTACAAAAAAGTTGTTTTCTTCGTTGGCAATCAGGATAAGGAAGAAACCATTGAAAAATCAGAATTCTCGGTTTTTGCTCCTGTATTAAAAACTATTCTCATGATCTCACATAAATGGTATGATCTTGAACAGGAAAGTTTTTCATATGACACCTTAGTTGTTTGACGAAACTATGGACAGTAAAATAGAGGTGGGGGATGTTCGACAACATGTTGGATTAATTGTCTTTTGCGTCAAAATGGGGAAGACCTTGCATGTATATGATGTTTTAAATCGTACTATTTTATGTAAATATCAAGAATGGTTCTAAAATGTTACTCTGAAATTTAATGAACCCATAACTATTATGTCGTTTTTTTGTTTCGCCCTCCGGTTATGTCATTGGTAGAGAACCTATGTTGTCAATTGTCCTTCATGACAATTAAATTAGGTCGGTAAAGCGCCTACCCGTCGAACCAAAATGTCGGGGCTAGATTCCATCCAAGGCGGATAACTGAAGCCTGCGTTGTGATGTGTAAACGTCTCTCCCCTGTTCTATAGATGCATACAGTGGAAAACACCCCGTCCCTCTGATAGGATGTTAAGTGGAGGCCCCGTGTAGAGGAGAGTCACCACCTTTGCACGTTAAGAACCCACTGCACAATTCGTATAAGTGTAGGGGAAAACGCCGGGGAAGTGGTCCATTTGCACTCCCCCGATCAGGAGAGCGTTTCATCAATATTTTCGTCCGACAAGTTGTCAGGTGTTACAACTTTCCTTGATAATGATTGGCTGAGAGTCACTGTTACCATAGTAACTGTCGGATAAAACGTTTGACAATCCTTTCATGTAACGCTCCCCAGTTATATCGGGAGGAGAGACCTGCTGGTCATAGTGATTTAGTTTGCTTTCCGCCTCCCAGAAACAGGTGATGCCAAACAAATATCATAATAATAATAATAAAATTATTATCAACAACAACAACAACAGCAACAACAATAATAATGCTAATAATATTGATATTCATAATAATAATAATAATGATAATAATAATAAGGGTCGGAAAATGGAAGCCGCAGTTTCATTGGTGACTCTGGATAAACAACATAAACAACTATATACGATTTTTCGTCAGCTCTGAAACGTCAGCCGGAACTTCCGAATCACCGACCCTCGACAAAGACTTCATTTTGATTTGACTTGCATTTCCAATGCATTTGCTGCGTTTTAGGATTCATTCCGCGTAGATGAGCAAAAACTCCCTATTGTGGAGAGTGACCAATGTGCGTGTATAGTATTATCTTTATAATTGGAACAGTCAACAATATCTGACACAGCTGAATTTTTTTTCATCCTCTTTTTTTTTCATAAAAAAGTGTTGTTCTTGCCCTTTACCATTTAATGACTTTCCGTTTTTTATATTCTATTTCTCGAATTTCTCCTGCAGTTCTGCAACAACCCGTCCCCACCAATTTGTGCCGACGATTGCGATGGGAATGGCTACTATGTCAGTGCAGATTGGGCTTATTGTATCCGGTGTCCACAGTGTCCGGCTGGAGAGGAACTTAACAAGGTATCTAGACAAAAGATAATTATAATCTGGTCACACCGAAAAAAAAGCAACTACAAACCATACAATGCTAAAATTTGAAAAATGGCTTTAATTGATGGTCTATAGTTGTTTTAACGGGTAAGACTGAGTCCTTGATAATGACCTTTTGCAGTTGCAACGTGGACGGATTCTACAACGTAGTAAATCTAGTGAAAGTGCCCGTCAAATCACATTGGACAGCTGAGAGGCCTTTGTCAAATATTGGTGAACCGAGACAGCAGATCTTCCTAAGATTCGGAGCTGACGAATAATTGCAAAAAAGGGTGGTCTGTCCAGAGTCCAGGGGAGCGTTTCATGAAAGGACTTGTCAGACGTTTTATCCGACAAGTCCGGTTTTATCCGACAGTTGCTATAGTAACAGTGCTTCTCAACCAATCAGAATCAAGGAAAGTAGTAAGTCTTGACAACTTGTCGGACGAAACTATTGATGAAACGCTCCCTAGGAATACACTGCTGTTTTGATTCACCGGTTTTCGACAAAAGCTGTTGTGTCATGAAGGGCTTTTGACAATAGATTCTCTACGTTCCAGAAAGCGTCGATATAGTGTTGCGAAATCTTCCAATTAATTGATTCATTGATCGGGTGAAATATTTCCAAAACTGTATAAGAAGGGAAGATCTGGTTTAGAAGTAATCTACGGGCTTTTCTTTAAATGTATTGTTTCGATACTCGATTCTGCATCCTTGAATTATTAACCGCTTAGAATAAGGACTTTGTCTTCCATTCCAAGGATGTCAAATACACAGTGGAGTTTCCTTTTATAACATAGGCTAATGTGTTGAGTTTTAGTCTTCGTGCAAAGATGTTTTTCAAAAAATGAATCATATTCATTTAGTATGAACTAAAATGGGATTACCGAGTTTAACTTTGCCTAAAACTTTGATGGTTGTCTGTTATCCTTATGTTCCTATATAGGTACCATAATAATAAGGGAAAGAATATAGAGACTGGTGCACTTGATTGTTATCAATGATGTTATGTTCTGGGCAAGGCACCATGAACTGTCAAAGAATTTGCGACTTGAGCTTAGAGTTTTAACTGGCGCTAATCAAGGTGGCTGATGAGCTTTTAAGAGTAACTTGGGTACTATCAAACTAGTCTGTATATATTAACTTGTCAAGGATGTGACCCTTCCAAGATACTTCAAACTTGTTTAAGGTATTTTTATTTCACTAATTGTTAATTAATCATGTTTTATGACCAGGACTGTGGGAACGGCTTGAATGGGGATGCAGCATGCCAACCATGTCAACAGGGTTTCTTTTCGTTAGACACCTCCAAGCGTTGCACCCCTTGCGCTACCTGTACCAATACACAGGAGCTCGAGCCATGTCAGCCGACACAGAATAGAGTGTGTGGCGAATGCCTTCCAGGGTAAGTCTTTCCCCATTTCTGTTTTTTAATGGAAACTATACCAGTTAGGTCTCATGGATTTGTGGCCCAAGCGTAAAGCAGAGAGTCACCATGTGGACACTAAGTAGCGCTTCATGAAAGGACTTGAAGTTTTAACTTACAAGTCCTGTTTTATCCAACATTTCACAGTGCCCCACAGTTTGTGCCACAGTGTGTTCACAGTGTGGAACACAATGTGATATCACCTTAACACTGTTTAATTTGAGCATTTCAACAGCGTGAATCATATAGTCACTTAGTCGACAGTGTGAACACCCTGTGAACAGTCAAGCACTGTCGAGGTGTCCACAGTGTGAAAATATATTCACACTGTTAAAATGAGCATTTCAACAGTGTGACTCACATCTTCCCTAAATCTACAATGTGAACACGATTGTGTGACACTGTGTTCTTTCCAGCAGGGTGACCATGGTAACAGTGCTTCTCGACGAATCAAAGTCAAAGAAAGTTGTCAGGGCCCCGTTGCTTAAAGAGTTGCAATCAAACGCAACTCTAAAAATCATGCGCAACTTGATTTTCAACCAATCAACGGCGCGTATTTTGGACTTGCGATTGATTTTTGACTTGCGTTTAAACGCAACTCTTTCTGCAACGGACCCCAGATCTGGCAATTTTTCGGAGAAAAAAGTTGAGAAAACACCATCCAGGGCCCGGTCACACAAAGCTTAGCAATTGATCGTAGAACATTGTTCTACAATTTTTTTATTCCATTGACTACAATGTACAACTAATCGTAAAAATCAGGCGTACGATTAATCGCTAAACTTTGTGTCACGGAACCCAGGAGCCCGTAACACAAAGCATAGCATTAAAAGTAGAACAATTTTTTACGATTTAATTCATTGACCACAATGTACAATCGATTGTGAAAATCACGCTTACTATCAATTGCTAACCTTTGTGTTACGGGACCTAGGTCAGTCCATTGACATCTTGACCTCTTACATGAAACATGGGAGGCTCGAGCCACTTTCTGAAAGAGAGGCAGTTACTATATGATTTTTTTTAACGGTTGATTATTAGCCCCTTTTGGCTCAAAGAATTAAATAACTTATAAGATATGTAGCCTTTTCTTGGTTAAACGTGACTGTGAATCTCTCTTTAGAGTTATAGAACTTGGTGGACGCAAAAGCCACCAGATCTCTGTAAGATGTTCAGCAAAATCTGTTATCTCTCCTAACCTAATTGTTACCAAGTCGTTTCGAATCCTCTTATATGCTATCATACATTGTGATCTGAATTGTCATTTTAATGAATGTTCGTGGGGGAAAAAAGATGGAATAAAATCAGGAAAGCTCTATGTGAAGTTTTGTGTTCCTGATTTCTTTACAGCTTTGTCCGAAGGTCTGGCCGCTTCTCGACAGACCCCAACGCCTGTCTAGATAGGTGTTCGGACCTTCCCCGTGATACCCCCCAGTGCAGAGATTGGTGGGCAAACCAAGGGGAAGAACTAAGACCGGAAGATGCCCCCCAGGAGAACCCCCCTGTAGATCTAGACAGGCCTGCTGAAGAAGTGCCCCCAGATGACCTTGACGTAAGTAAAAATCCACATCCAAGTCGTCATAACTGATGAGGAGCAATCATCATAATTGATCAATAGTTCAGTTCAACAAGAATTAAGATTACAATGTCTAAGAGACCGCAAGCTAATGGTACGACAAGTTCACCAGGATTAAAAACCAAAGATCAGAGGTCTGTGGCCTGTTCCATAAAACTTTTGCAATTTGATTTGATTCATTCATTTCCACGTTCCAATAACAAAAGTATATACAAGTGTAATCGTTTTTTCTTAGCATATACAACAATAAGCAAATGACATAATAAATAACATATGCATATATACATTCTAACAATCTAATTGAAACACATTTATACCTGATGCATTTCTTGTGTTAATTACTAAAACAAATAGCAGAAAAATATATATATACATATATCGACATAATACATTTTGAAATGTGGGAGACCTCCATCTTAAGCTTAGAATTAGAAATTGGTAAAGGCCTCAAAAGGAAAGGGGAAGGAAAACCAGACAAACAGTGCAATAAAAAAAATGAAAAAAAAAACACATTGAAAATCTCAGGCAAAAAAGCGGGAGTTTTTATTTCATGCAACAGCCCCAAGTCCATGAGGTAAACAACCAAAGGGATCTATAACATACGGTTAAATGCATGAAATACATGTTATCGTATAGTATTTGTGTCTTTTTAAGACAACGTTTTATGTCTGTGGCTTTTGTTTTTGTCCACTTCGGCTCACTTTCCTAAATTTATCATCTTTTTCTTTCTAAAGCACTGTGAGCCTGAACCTCCTTCGTGCATTGATCACTGTCACGATGGAAACTTCTTCTTAGACTATGATGGACTATGTAAGGCGTGTTTGACCTGTCAGCCAGGAGAACAACTTAATAAGGTATATTTCTGTTTCCCCGCCCAGAGGACTGTTGGGCATTTCCATGTGTCCAATATTAAATGGAGACTATGAAAACAAAATCAATCCATTCTTTGGACCCCGTCCTCATGTACCTCCTTAAAGTAGTTGAGGCCGGGGAAACCAGTTTGGTGAAAACCAGTTCAAAAGCAGAACGGGGTCTAAGTTTCAATTTTTAGTTTATTCATAATTTATACACTAAATCTAATCCGGCCTATTTCAACCTCAATATTATGTCATTTGAATACTCATACATGTTTTTTTATATATTCTTATTTTCTTATATCCCATTACTTATGATAGATGCAGTATTATATATTTATATTTTTAAATTAACGATTGCTCTAATGTTTGATGCTTATCATTCTACTTATCATTCTGCTCGTAGATACATAATGATGTGATTAGGGGAGGTATTGTGGGGGTTGGCTTGAAGTGACCAAGTCACATGTGTGACCATTGTATTTTGCCGATTCTAAATATCTTCATTTTATTTTTACCATTAGTGTTCTGACCTGGATGGGGTGGGGAGGTTTGGGGAGGAGGACCTGTGGGTTATGGCTATTAAGTTAGCCTTTTCCATACCCAGGCAGCCTCTCCAACTCTCATCCAGGTCTTATTTTCTCTATTGTACAAGTTTGATTGATCTTGTCTCTGATCTGTTTGTATCCTTAGTTTTTTTGAAATGCCAAATAAAATAGTAATAATAATGATAATATTGATCCCACCCAAGATAACATTTTCTCACGGCAAACCTCTCTTTAATATTGAACGTGTTTGCATGGAACAAACAATGTCAACTTTCACCACTTGCTTTAAATTAAAGTATTACTAAGAATATGCACATCATCATAAATATTCATTAGGTGGGCCGATGGTGTCTTATCCCCATTTTCTTATATTATTACATGATATCATAATTGTTTCATTATTTCATACATGTGTAAATGATGTGTCTCCATTAGGATGAAGTAAGTTTAGTTCTTAGAAGAAACATGTTAAGTATACCTAATTTCATATTATAAAATACAAAAGAACAAGTGGGGATATGATATCATCAGCCAACCTAATGAATATTCAGGAAGACATGCCTCGAACTGTTTCACCATGCAGAATAATGCAAATCCTTAAAATCAATAACTTCGCTATTTTTTTTAAAGAAAATTTTCTGCATCTTTCTTTGTGAATTTTACAAATTTATTGAGATATAAATATTTCCAGCCTGGACCATCTCTTTAAACCCAACCCTGTTTCCCCCGGAAACGTTTTTAGGTTTGTGGCAGAGGAAAGAATGGTGATGCTTACTGTCGACCATGTCCCAAAGGAACGTTTTCAGAAGACGGGCTACAACGATGTTCTCCCTGCCGAATCTGCGTCAACACTGTTGCGACAGAGTGTTCTGCTTCAAGAGACACCCAATGCGGAGAATGTCTTCCAGGGTAAATATTAGGCCTATACTACTACTACTACTACTACTACTACTACTACTACTACTATACTACTACTACTATTACGACTGCTACTACTACTGCTAATTCTTCTACTACTACTACTACTACTACTACTACTACTACTACTACTACTACTACTACTACTACTACTACTACTACTACTACTACTACTACTACTACTATTACTACTACTACTATTATTATTACTATTTCTACTTCTAATATTACTATTACTAATACTAATACTACTACTATGGATAAGTCTCCGGACTTTGAAACACAAGGTTCGGGGTTCAAATCCCACCTCGGCACTCGAGTCCTTTGTCAAGGCGTTTATCTGCATTTGCCACTCTCCACACAGGTGTAGTAAATGGATACCCGGTAGGACGGAATTCCTTGAATGCTCGAGCGCCCAATCAGGGTAGCCGTGCTAAAGCCGGGGTAATAGTGTGCAGCGCTTTATAGAAACATTAATGTATTAAGCGTTATATAATATTGCATATTGTTATTATTACTATTTCTACTACTACTACTATTACTACTACTACTACTGCTACTACTATACCCCTACTATTTGTCTGCTTCTACTCGTCTACTACTACCACTACTGCTACTTTTACTACTTCTGCTTCAGAGAGAGAGAAACCCACTGCTTGTTCTTCTTCTACTGCTCCTACTACTTCTACGACCACCACCACCACCACTACAACTTAGTCTACAACTGTAGACCCACATCTGCAGTGTGTGTAGCACACCTGATTCAAGGAGTCTGCATAACAGACTAGGTCTACTGGGCTTTATAAAAAAATACATGTAATATATGATATTAGGCAATCTGTAATTCTGAAGTCTTCCTAGCAATAGTTCAAACACTTACACAATTAAAACACTTACTCAAGGATAATCATTTGTTGTAACCATGATCATCATCTTAATTCTCACGTTTAGATACTACCAAGACGCAGATGGATATTTTCCCGACAGCGGAGCCTGTCCGAACAAGTGCCCTGAATGTCCTAACCACATCCCTCAATGTCAAGCATGGTGTGAATCAAAGAAGAATTCTGATCAGGATCCTGGGATTCCTGCAGTTCCTGGAGAGCCTGTCGAAGAAGATCCGAAGGATCAAGTCGTATCGGAAGTGGCTGCAGTTGCAGACATCTTCCAATCCGATACTGACAATGAACGTAAGGAGGGGGAGGTGTATTGGCATTCGAATTTGTATCTTAGTAAAGCATGGGACTGGGGGTGTTTCTTGATGCTGTCTGGACATTACAACGACTTTATAATCGACCGGGGTGTACTCTAGCTGTTGCAAAATCATATTCTATTCCAATCAGCCAAAGTTTGAATATGAACTGTGTAGATCAAATTATCTACTGTCAACAAGTAGGCCTACTCGAATGAATAGTGAAAGGATTTGTGAAATCTTGATTGTAGCATATGCTAGTAAATTCAGCCCTCCTTTGTGGAAATCTTTGCGAGGTATCCGGTGGGATTTGGGCATCTCATTAAGCGCAAGGTCCATCTCAACCAAGTTGCTATCACAAACTTCTTGAAGAAAATAAATTTATCATTACCACTTTCAAATCCTTTTTATTTATCAAGGATGCTGCTCCTCTTTATACTGTTTTTTGTTTTAACATTATTTCCTTTTCGACAGTCAACGACGAGGCTAAAGCTCCTTCGTCCACACATGGAACTTATATGACCATCTTCATAGTAATTGTTTCCCTTCTCGCTGTCGTCATCATTGTCCTGATCATCGTCGCCATCGTTTTCCGTATCCTATGGAAGAGGGGAAATGGCTCGACTCCGTCTACTACAACTGAAACGCCGTTCATACCAACCCCGAGTGAGACGCCCTCTCTCTCCAGATCTCCAACAAGTAAGGACCGTGTTCTTAATCAGATTGACATTCAAGAAATTATCTTTGGGTATAAACAGGGAGGCTCATCAATTTAAACACTAATAACTACTAATTCTCTATATTCACTGATATTTATTTTTTAAAAAAATCAGTTGATCGTCAGTTAGCACCCTAAATTTAAAGGAAAAAATGTCACCTCTTTTGGCAAAGTTACCTACAATTAGTGAAATTGTCTCAAACGCGTGTATGAAAAAAGCAAAACTAAGAAAAATTACATTTTTAGCCATAGTCGCCCATTTAATTCAACATACAGCGGTGCCAAGATTAGCTATTCTCTACCTTCTTATCATTGATGACACTGACTGAAACGTCATTCTAAACATTTATAGATCACCCGTGGGATCGGCTTGTGCCATCCCATCGGGTTATCGCGTCGGGTCGGGCAATAAAAAATCCGACCATTCAAGGAAAGTGCCCCCTAAATTTCCGAAACGTCGGGTCCAGTTTACCCGATGTGAAAACTATAGAATAATTCTCGAATGGTCGGGTAAACTGGACCCGACATATTGGAAATTCAGTGAGTCCTTTTCTCGAATATATGTACATACATGCCCGGCCCGAGGCGACAACCCGATGGGATGGAACAAGACTTTGCTTCTTGGCCTTGAGTGAATTTCTATATCAAATTTGGTTTGTTCGGTGAGAGAAAAACCACCAAACAATCATAAAAACGCAATCATGATTCTCTACAAAGTGGACGAAGTAAAAAAAAAACATAGAGTAAAATGACTGAACAGATTGCTGTTGATAACGTCGATTTCTTACTTGAGTTACCAAATTCTTGCCCCCTTTGGTCTGTTTATAGCTGTCTACAATCCAACTGTCTCTCCAATTTCGTCTGAAGACGGCTCCTTGGAATTCTTGAATTTTTTAAGGTAAGTGATAAAACAGTCATCCACTTATTAAAAACAAAATCTCGATACCTTGGTATATTGATATCGTGATTATAATACTCTCTTTGTTAAGAAGGTGGTGTTGCAATAAGATTTACAACTGATACATCTGTTTTAACTACAAGAAACTGTATTTTATTTCTTGCTGCAAGAACCAATCAGGTACGAATATGCAATTAATTGAGTTATGACTGAAAGTAAGACCAATACATTGACTTGCAATGCCCACATTTAGTGACATATCTCGTTAATTTGACCAAATCTCTCTCCTATTCTTGTCTGGAGGATAAGTGATAATTGTAACACGTATATCACATCTTGTGATTGTGGTGCTTTTGGCTTCAGCGAAAGTATGTTATTATCCACTTTGTCGGTTGAGGCAGTGGGTCTACCCACTTTAATACTTTACGCCTGTATTAGAACCCTGAATTGAAATGACCAACCTAAAGGCTTACTTCGAATTTACATCTCAAGGACACCACATATCGCATTTATTCTGCTCCTGATGGGTTGGGATATAATTTCCTTTTAACTGATTCATAATGCAATCTATATCTATGCGTATTGTCATGCAGGAATTTATCAAGTAGTGCTCTTCAGAGTCTTACTAACCCCAGACCCGTAAGTGGAGAATCAACAGATATGCAATCCGCAGCTTCTACCCCAACAATGAATGTCATTAGACATGCCATTGAGAGGCAGAAGGGTGTTGAGGATCCATCTCAGTCAATCCCATTGCTCCCAAAAGTACTTCAACAGGGAGGTGTTCAGGTTGTTTCACACGGTCATTTAAAACAGGAAGAAAGAGAGGCATATCCAAAAGAGGCTGATAGACAATCTGAAAAAGACCAAAGACAAGTTACAGGATTGGGTAACCAAATGAACAATTCTAGTACTTCGTCAGCGTCAGGGAAGGTTGTCATTGAGAAGGAATCCGGGACTGTCCATCCACTTATAGATGATTTCAGCGAGGCCTCTGGGAGCCTTGTCCGCCGTCGTCGCTCTGTAGGTTCAGCTCTGATCCCAGCTGAGTGCAATGCCGAGAAGAAAGCCGTGAATGGACGCAATGGGAAACAACGGCGCATGTCGGAGGGCGAAGCTGCATTGCACCCTAAGGATTCTTCGAGTGACGACGGTCTCCACGCTGTGCAGGAAACGGATCACAATTCGGCTGCAATCCCGAAGGAGATGTCGATGGACCGAGAAATGGAAACCGCCACTGTTTCACACATATCCGAAACCGAAGCCAAGGAGACCAAACCAAGAAATCAAAAGAAAACAAAGATGGGTGTACCAGGGAAGAATCTAGATGAAAATGCGACTCGGACGAATGCTGTTGCCAGTCCGGATGACGGGAGAACCCCCGGCGTTAAGTCACCTGCTGAAACAAACGTCAATATCCAAATCACTTTGGCCACAAAGGACGTCGAGACCGTCCACATCGGCGATGTACACAACAAACGCGACTGCCATACTTGCTGCCAACGGGCTATCGCACAACATCCACTCAACGACGACGACAACGAAGCCGACATCGACGGAGAAAATGAAAAATTGCTCAACGAATGTATGACTTCTTCCCAATCTGACACTGGTTATGTTGCTAGTAATGGTGTAAGCCCTGGCAATGGCGACACGGAAGACGATTTCGGCGAGCAGGGAAAATTGCTTGATCCTACATCACTCTAGATATTTAAATGAACTTTTTGTCCACGTTTCCATACTTTCAACATCGTATAACTTGATTTATATCAATGAATAGAAGCTCACAACCAATTTTAGTATTTGATTACCAGGAATGTATTTATGCATTGTATGACACCACTCCTAAGTCTAGCCTAGTTAGAAATTTGTCCGAATTCATAAGTAGTTTCTGACAAAAACAAAATTCAAACGAAAGTTGGTGCGGTGGTACTTACATCGTTCTGAAATAATCAATGAGTATTCATGCAAATGACAAAGTTGAGTCAATAAAACTACCCGATGATACTGTTTGGTTAATTATTTTCAAACTTGATTTTTTTTAGGATTCAAAATCTTTTATGATATTAATTTTGTATATTTGTTTATGTATTGGGTGATATTGAATATCACATTTATGGTGTTTATATTCAGAAGATTTATGGGATATTGACTATCATATATTAGGGTTATCATAGCAAGTGTAAAGTAAGTTGGTTATGTGGTTTGTATTTATTTTACCTTCATATCGCATGGTTGTATCTGGCATGTCTTACTGTTTTAATCCGATATGAATTTTTAAGTTGTATTGAAGTGCTGCATTACTATTTTAGATAGACTGCATAAGATTTACTTAATGGGCTAATGAAAGGTTCCTGTCTAGGACACTGCCGTGAAATATCTGTCGATGAAAATACCACTTGCTTTTCATTTTCTTGTCCTCAGTTGTTATTTTCATACAAAAACAAGGACAGCATTTTGAACAGATATTCTTTAAACTTTTATTCTCTATTTCGTGCACAAGCTGTCTCAACATATTACATCTGAATAACGTAGTTGGGGGCAGAGCCCACCCAAACAACAATAATTGGTAGCAATATCAAGAAAAACATCATACAATCATAATTCAAAAGAAATCATCTACATCGGATGTAAAATATAACATTTTAAAGTAGAGATGATTATCAAATAAATCACTGTGACTAATTATGAAGACTAATTTAAAATTCAAACGGGTTGAACAATTCTAGGGTGGGGGTATTATATTACATAGACAATAATTCCCTCCTCGCCTAGATCAGCCAATGTTGCATGTGTCCATCATAGTTATAATGGACTATAAAATGTATTAAATAGAATAATGATAGATATAATAATTATGTTTATCATATTAAATGCTGCCTGCGTATATTATGATGTATTTGGAGTTTATTTTTGCCATAATGTTAGTTGCAATCCAATTGTTTTGTAAACTATTATGTAAGTTCTTAAGTTTTCTTTTAAGGTGAGCCTATATATTAACATAGTTTTCCTTAATTAATGTAAATGTGCATAATTTTGAAGAATGTGATGAGGAGTGATCGTTTTGTTACCAATTTATCCAACGAAAACTTTGTTACTATTCAATTTAAATTGTGGGGGTTTTGTCTCACCTGCATAGCAGAGTGAGACTTAGGCAGTGGCGTACCGTGGGTCACGGCATGGGGGGGGGCACCAGCAAAAATATTGAGTCACCTAGTGAGCGCGCGAAGCGTGCTCATTTGCTAGGTATGCTGACATAATAGAGACATTTTAAGGACAGTGTCATTAAACAGATACGTATGTTACTGATCACATAATGCGAGCGCGAAGCGCGAGCTGAAAATTTTTGATATTCAGACCTAAAAAGGGACATAATAAGCAAATTTTTGTAATTATGATATGTACCTGCCTCGCTAAACAAACAATGTGAGCGAGAAGCGCGAGCTAAAAATTTTTCAAATTGACTCTGTCCCTAACAGACATTTTAAGGACTATAGTTTAGGAATAAATCCCACCATAGTAATCTAATGCGAGTGCCAAGCGCTTGCTGATTTTGTTAGAATTATATGCATCCGAACACATACAGCACTTGTAGTCATTGTAATCATGATTAACATGCGCATCTCAGTAATTAAATATTGCGAACGCGAAGCGCGTGCTCAAAATTTAGGAAATTCAGACCTGAAGAGGGACATTTTAAGGCTTGTTTGAAGGATTTCACGAAGACCATACGTATTTTACTAACCAAATGAAACGAGTGCGAAGCGCGAGCTGTAAAATTAGGAAATTCACACCTGAAGAGGGGCATTCTAATGCTTGTTTGTAGAAATTGCGTATTTCACTAACCAAATTATGCGAGCGCAAGTTGAAATTTTTGATATTCAGATCAGATAAAGGGACATTTTAAGGACTGATTTTAGGAAATCATAAAGAGCAGACATATCTCACTAATCCACTAATGCGAACGTAACAACGGACGGGAAATGTTTTATATTTACACCTTAAAATATGTCACTATATAAAACAATAATAATTCGGAGTGCGAGGAAATATATTTGGTGTATATTGACTTGAAAACGGGAGGTTTTGGTACAAGAGGATTATGTATCTCGTTAAACAGACAATGCGAGTATCAGGAACAATGAAGACATAGGCCCTGAGCAAATTATGTTTCATAAAGTTATATTTTTATGTAATGTAACATAACATAATTATGATATGCTATAACATAATGAACAATAATTTCTTCATTCCTACTACGTTTCTTTCACTTTCTCCCTCTTTTCTCTTTTTCCCCGTTTTTTTTTTGTTGGCCAGCCGATTGGAGGGGAGGGGGGGGGGGGCGTAGTTACGCCACTGGACCTAGGCGCTGCTTTTCCGACGGCGGCGTCAACACCAAATCTTAACCGAAGATTAATCATAAGCTTAATCAAGTATTACTAAACATCCTGCCGGAGTTTCAGAGCACATGACCAAGGTCAAAGGTCGAACTTAGACCATGTTTGGGGAATCAACATCAAAATCTTAACCGAAAATTAAGTTTTTGAAATGACATCATAACTTACAAAGTATATGGACCTAGTTCATGAAACTTGAACAAAAGGGGCCCATTGCATAAAACATTGTACCAGAAGTTTTGCCCTGTGTTAAAGTCAATGGCAGAAATCAGACTAACCTTAGTTTTCAGTTTTTACCAGAGTTTTCTCAGGTAAAAAGTTTTATGCAACACGCCCCATGTTAATCAAGTATTACTGAACATCATGTCAGAGTTTCAAGTCACATGACCAAGGTCAAAGGTCATTTAGGGTCAATGAACTTTTGCTAGGTTGGGGATATTTGTTGAATTGCCATCATAACTTTGAAAGTTTATGGATCTGATTCAAGAAACTTGGACATAAGAGCAATCAAGTATTACTGGACATCCTGTGCGAATATCAGGTCACATGACCAAGGTCAAAGGTCATGCAAGGTCAATAAACTTTGGCAAAGTTGGGGTTATTTGTTGAATTGCCATAACATTGAAAGTTTATTGGTCTAGTTCATAAAATTAATCAAGTATCACTGAACATCCTGCATGAGTTCCGCGTCACATGACCAAGGTCAAAGGTCATTTAGGGTCAATGAACTTTGGCCGCATTAGGGGTATCTGTTGAATTACCATCAAAACTTTGAAAGTTTATGGATCTGATTCATTAAACTTGGACATAAGAGTAATCAAGTATCATTAAACATCCTGTGCACATATCGGGTCACATGACTAAGGTCAAAGGTCAATGGACTTTGGCCATGTTGGGGGTATTTGTTGAAATGTGGATATAGGGGTAATCAAGTTTCACTGACAAGTCGTCGGTCGCATTATCAAGGTAAAAAATAATGTCATTTATTGTCAATGAACGTAGTATTTTATCATGATATGAATGGTGTTATTTTAATCATTTTATAGTAGTTTTCAAAGTCAGCACTGCTGCTATATTGAATCACGCGATGCAGGTGAGACAGCCAGAGGCGCTCCACTTGTTTTTAATGTTCAACATTTTGTATATAATCATTTTTTTAAAATGGATAATGAAATGATATTAAAAAATGTATCGGTCTCGGCACTTATGTACTTGACCGCTTGCCTTCTTGGGGCTTCTTGTCCAGTGCATTTGGTGCCCATATAACATCTAATTAGGACTGCGGTTACTTTTTGCTTAAATCTTGGGATTAGTGAAAACTTAATATAATGCGTTCATTTTGGGATCATTCAAAATATGCTCGTATTGTGTAACGGCGGTGGTAAGACTGAGCTGCTGGAAAACGTCGTACGGCGACCGCACACCTTATGATCGGTCTGCGACCCGATTTCAGAATAAAATGTTGTAGAATTAGATGCTAATATTGAGACTCGGAATATCTTACTGTATAATGTTCGAAATCATCGTACGGATAACTTTGTTCAAATCTGTGACTATGGTATCATCCTTCTTGGACGTGTTGGAGTAAAAGCAAATTTAATATCTAGTCGAAATGAAGTTATAGCAGTCGTACGATTGGCTACGATTTGAAACTAATTTGGCCTTTGTTCCAAAATAAAAGCTTGCAATCTTTCAAAATTGTTATATACTAGTATTCTGTCAATTGATATAAACCTCAAACAAAATGATATGTTCCATTCACATTTTCAGAAAATGAGCAACATGCGATTTGTTCCAAAGTCGGATCGCGAACACTCATAAGGTGACCTTTACGCGGTACTTTTCTATGATTTGGTCACAAATAATTATGTGGATGACAGTCATCTAGACGATTCTTTGGTTCAGGTCCTTCAGTTAGAACGTGTGGACGTGCCTTACCCGAGTGAGCTAACCGCGCCTGACTAGACATTTTGAAGTGTGCATTTGATTTTTTTTTGTCATTTTTTCTTTTATTTAATGAAATCAAGAGCCATAACACACACCCTCACCCTCTCATGCGTCCGTACGATTTCGTTACCCCGATATTTTTTTTTAATAGAAATTTAATTTCAGATGAGCCTCAATACATCTATATATCAAAATCAATATAATATACGCACAATTATAATAATACAGGTCTTCATTATGTTTTTTTGGTGTATGGGCCTATTGGAACATATTTTCACTGTATGCAAGCCCTGTGGTACGGAATACATTAAAAATAATGGTAGTTCGAAAAAAAATCTTTCTAAAGGATGAACATCTCTTATGATTAACTGTATTAAAAATAGATTGAAAGAAGTGTTGAAAATTATTCACATGATTTGAAATCACAAATGGTTCAAGTTTCAGACAAAAGAAGAATAAAAACGCAATCTATTAACATGATTAATGTCACATATGTATGTGAATAATTCCTATAAAAATATACAACCAAACTCATTAATAGTCTAATTGAAGAATTAATTTTTTACGTTGTAAAAACATCGCTACTTGTATATCCCTGTCCGCATACATTCGTAATTCCGAAGCTTTGTTATTCCGAAAGTTCGGATATTCCGAAGGTTCGTATTTCCGAAGGTTCGAAATTCCATAGGTTCGTAAGTCCGAAAACGAAATGAGGTTCGTAATTCCGAAGGTTCGTTAGTCCGAAAACGTAATGATTAACGAACCTTATTTCGTTTTCGGATTAACGAACCTTCGGAACAACGAACCTTATTTCGTTTTCGGACCATCGAACCTTCGGAATAACGCCACAAAATAATGTTCGGATTAACGGACCCTTTTACGTTTTCGGATTAACGTACATCGCGGTATAGGCAATTTACGTGTTTCGGAATTACGATATGTAACCATCTCTGTCTACCCCTCCCCTCAACTACCCCCCCCCCCTTCTCTCCTCTTTCTCTCTCTGCACATTGTATCCATAATACATGTAGATATGCGGGATTTATACCATGGTCACATTTGGTCTACGGCGGCTGTACGGCGAGTCGAAAACGGCCGTTTTATTCATTTTTACTAAAACCACCTATATGTAGCATACAAACAAACGTTAAAACGGCTGTTTTCGACTCGCCGTACGGCCGCCGTAGAACAAATGTGACCATCATGACCATGGTATTAGATTGCTAGGACGTTTGACCCATCCGAGCCTTCTTCATTTAGTGGGCCTATACTTTAATAAACATAATTATCGATCGGTATAGAGAATAGATATATAGGCGACCCTGAGAAAATTCTTTTAGGCGATCTTATACCTTCTTCAATTAAGCCATCAACGATTTGTAAGAATTTGATATAGGCTGTTCGATCGCCGTGTTATCACTGCAATCCTTCTCCAGAAAATGTAATTACAGGTTGTTGGATATATTTCATATATATATATAAATACATTAAGTGTATCTCTTTTGGCGTTTATATCAGTACGCTGGTGTATCGATGGGGGACAATGCACCCCCCAAATGCCACCCCCCCCCCCAAAAAAAAAGAGAGAAAACGAAAGGAAAATGGTGATATACAATATTATTTCTGAAACAAATTGTCAAAATCTATTACAAAACTATTTTGTCTTATTTCGACTTAAAAAAAAAATGTTGCAACATTCACCTTATTTATTTATTTATTCATTTCTTCTTTTTTTTTTGGGGGGGAGGGGTCATTTACGAAAAGTGTTCTCTACCTTTGCATTATTTGCACAAACTTTCTTATCTTTTTTAACGCTATTTGCAATCCAGTCATTAAAAAAGTGCGCATCTTCAATCTCCCACCAATTCTGATCAAAGGCAATGTGAGAAGAAAAGGGTCAACATACTTAGAGGTTTGTTTTTACGAGAACTAATATTGCAGTTGTGTCCCAAGGTCGCATTGAGATTTATTTCGGTTATTCGGATAAGCGTTGCAGTATTGCTTGTCGGCGGGTTTTCGCCGTCATGTCATGCTCTCAGCCAATCAAACACACGGATTTCAGTAGCTTATAACAGTTCTCAGGTACAATAGCAGAATAGCTTCATGAAGCTCTCCCTGTTAATATTTTGTTTGTAGTACTCATCAGGACTGTGCAGAACGACACCAATAGTCAGACGCTTAATTATACAACGTACCAATTCATATGAGAAAAATGCAAGTAAACAAAATGGACAGCCGATAGGTTTTTGTCGAAAGTTCGTGGACCGAGAGAGCAGCTCGTCCAAAGATTCGGACCGGACGAAAATATTGCAAATATATCCTTCTTTCCGAGTCCTGGGACCCGTTTTACAAAGAGTAACGATTGATCCAATCAATCGTGACTCTATTGGAACTCCATCAGCGTCATAATATTTTTAACAGGACTAATTTACACAATGTCCTCAGTAAACAAAAAGAAGCACGGTGAATTTTCAGGAAAACACTGAATGCATGATCATTATACATCAAAGTTCGAAAATATTTTGAACAAACATGCATAACAGATGTTGACGTTGCTGGCCGTCCATAGTTGTGATTGATCGGATCAAGCGTAACTCTTTGTAAGACGGGGCCTAGGACGACGCTGCTGTTTTGACTCACCGATTTTCGACAAAGACTGTTTTGTTATGAAGGGCTTTTGGCAATAGATTCCCTGCGTTATAGAAAGAGTCTGCGAAGTGATTGCTAAAATTTCCTATATCGAATTGCAGAACACAACGTACACAGCAAAAACTATGGTGTTAACCGGTGTACATAGAGGACCACACCAGTTATTTTACACCGGTGTTAAATTGGTGGTGTTAGTTTTACACCTATAGGTGTTATTACAACACCTTTTGTTGTTACATTTACACTCTTTGGTGTTATGTTTAATCTCTAGGGTGTATTTTTAACACCTCAGGGTGTGGTCCTCTAATAACACCAATTGGTGTCAGTTTTAACACGCAGTTTTTACAGTGTAATCATTATGAAATTTGCCAAACGATTACGCAAGACGAATTTAGGCAGAGCTGACGGTGTATACATGATTGGCCCTACTATTCTGAACTCGGGTTGAGTTGAATCCACTTTGTTGCTTAATAGTGGATACACAAATACGACACAAAAATTCTAACAATGCAGGTTTGAGTCGTTACTACACTTGGTGTCCAATTCATGCATAATTGTTTGGGAATAATAACTGAAATATAATCACCACTAGAAATCATGAGAAAATAATACAGTAAAAAATTGGAATATAGGCAAAGAGTTAGACTATATTTTCAGTAAACTGTACTTCACAATACGGGCCATCCTACCAGAATAAAGAACAGAATTTGAAGCAAAGTCGAATACTATCTTGGGCCCTGTAACAGAAGCCTATATAGTGACTGATCTTTAGGCTTATTTCTACAATTGACTGCATTAGTTACTTTGTAAGCCCAATCGTAAAAAAGACACCCCCAAAAAAGGGGGAAATAAAAAATAAAGAAAGAAGTAGATAAATAAACACATAAATAAATAAATAAGATTAAATTAAAATCAGGGTCCCACTCACATTCACTATAGGCCTCATATTACGGTCTCTGTTATTCTTTCCAATAAACCGATCGCACACGTACAGCGACCGAGGACAATTCAAAGCAATATCTATTTTCACCGTTTTTAACTCGAATGGGACTTTTTACATATCATTTGCCTCCTCATCATGCTGAAGAATTCATTTGCTTTTAAAATTTTTTGTTATTCAGACCTAATAAAGGACATTATGAGCAAACTTGTGTTATCATGATACATACCTGTCTATAAAACAACGCAAGCGCGAAGCGCGAGCTGAAATTTTTGTATATATTGACCCCAAATAGGCACATTTTAAGGTCTATCTTTTAAGGAATCCATTAAGAGTATAAATATCTCATCATAGTCACCTAATCGAGTGCCATGCGCTTGCTGATTTTGTTAGAATTACATCTAAGCACATGAATTACTTTTTGTAGTCATTGTAATCATGATTATTACAATGATTATTATAATTTTTATCTTACAAATCAAATATTGCGAGTGCGAAGCGCGAGCTGAAAATTTTGGCAATTCAGACCTAAAGACGGACATTCTAAGGCTTGTTTTTAAGAATTCACTAAGCCCATACATATTTCACTAACCAAATGATGCGAGCGCGAAGCGCGAACTGAAAATTTTTGATATTCAGATCAGAAAAAAGACATTTTAAGGACTGATTTTAGGAATTCATGAAGATCAGACATATCTCACCAATCCACTATTGCGAACGTGAGCACGGACAGGAAATGTTTTATACGAAGATCTTACAGTGGGGCAATCGCTTTAAGTTGTAATGAAAAGAATCACATGTCACTACATAAAACAATAATAACTCGAAGTGCGAGAAAATATATTTGGTGTATATTGACTTGAAAACGGAAGGTTTTAGCACAACAGGATTATATATCTCGTTAAAAAGACAATATGAGCACCAGAAACAATGAAGACATAGACCCTGAGCAAATTATGTCTCATAAAGTTATGAAAAAAATGTTTTTTATGTAATATAACATAACATAATAAAATATGAAATTATAATGAACAATAATTTCTTCTTCCCCACTACGTTTCTCTTCCTTTCATCTTCTTTTTCTCCTTTTTCCAGTTTTTTTTGGTCAGCCGATGGTGGGAGGGGGGACGTGCCCACCCCCCCCCCCACCCACCCGTAGTTACCCCACTGACCACATTAACTTGAAAGAATGACTTTTCGCTATACGGCTCATCGCTCTAAACGCATGCGCAATTTGGTTAATTACTAAAAAAAAAATCGCCGCCTCCCAAGTTGACATGTAACACCTCGAATAATAGGCGGCGGAAGCGGGGGTGACGTGTCCCCCCTAAATTTGAGGAGGGGGGGACGGTCCCTCCTAAATTTGTTGTTGATGACTTTTTTTTTTGCTTGTCAATTTATTTTCCTACGTCCCCCTTAAAATTTTTGGGTTGAGAACCTTTTTTTTTTTTTTTTTTTTTGCTTGTCAAATTTTTTTGGGTTGTCCCCTCCTAAAATGTTTGGCTTCCGCCGCCAATGCCTCGAACAAAGAACAGAGTATTCGATCATATTGTACCTCATTTTTGTCACCAAAAAGCGTGGTAATCGTTACTGTTTGAAGACTACAAACATTGTAGTGGCGTGTCTGTAATATTAACATTGCGAAAAAAATAAACGAGACAACCCAAATTCACTAAAGTTTGATATTAAAATAAAACAAAAATACTGCTAACGATGTTGCATATCCTCTCCCCCACCATATCATCATGTTCTCAAGTTTGGTGTTTATTTTGAATTCGTATGTCTTTTTTATCAATCTTTCCTCAAGATATGGGTATTTACAAAAACTTTTAATATAAATGAATCTACCTTTAATCATCTGTGTTACTGCTAAATTATATAATCATCATCGCGAAGCTATGCGCGTTGAAAAGCTTATGCTTAAGTTGCTTTTCAATTGAATGCGAATAGGAAGTTTTCATTTATTCGTTTCCTTTTTTTTTAAATCTTCATCCGCAACGAGACCCTGTCACCCTGGAGAAATAAAATAACGAGCATCGATTCGGCGAGATTGACAAAGAGTTCAACAAACTTTTCTCAGTTGAGTTGACAACAAGGTGAACAAACTTTTGCTCGCTGTATAATTATGTCGTCTGCATAAAAACCGCACATATGATGTGAAGGCGGAAACCCTATATGGGACATTTACTTTCACAACGTGTACTACATGTACATGTATGTTGGCAGCTATTGTGCGACCTGCTTCTAGCTTTTCAAGGTGAATTTCAACAAAATATGACTGAAAATTTTTACGTGCTTATTACAGAATTTTGATTGTGCAAGACGAGCGTTTTATCTCTTCAATGCTACAGCGTTTTGATCATGAAGATAAGACACATCTGAAGTCAACCAATCGGATTGCTGTATCCAAAAACATCGGTCTCAAGATAAACACAGCGATGATACTTGGAAACATAATAATCAGAGGTAACTGTCAAGATTCTGTCATTTTTGTTCATTCAATCGTCTAGGTTGGTAATCTCTTCCGTTTTTTAAGAAAATAAATCGTTACGATAGCCAAATTAACTTGCCATATCCTCATGATCGTCATTGAATGCATTAAAAAAATGCTCACCCGCAATGCGTACATCTAGATATATGACATTAACTACATAGGATAATATTCAGAAGTCATACAACGTTTGATTATTAAAGAGAAAGACTGTATAAAAAAATACCCCGCAAAAATGGCTGCGGTGAGCCAAGATCTATCTGTCGCCTGGAATAATTTCTCTCGTATACCTATGGACATTGCTGGCTTCGATGGAAGTCGTTCAGCTCTCCAACCTCTTTGGGACGGACTCCGGAGCTTCTTTGGTGACGAGGTCCTCTGCTCGCCGGCGTTCCCCGTCGGAATGGCCATCAGTTACTACTTCATTCTCTGCCTCATCTACATGTTCTTGGACCTGTATGGCGTCAAACATTGGGCATGGCTTCGCAAGTACAAGCTCCACCAGGACATCAATGTGACCGCACCGCAGCTCTACACCACCTTGGTGCTCACCATGTGGAACCATGCCCTCTATATCGTCCCTGCTGGAGTGCTCCAGTACATGTACTCACCGCCCTTCCCTCTGGATGACGACGCGCCGCTCCTGATGCAGTTCCTCTGGGACCAGACAATCAGTCTCTTCCTATTCGATCTCTCCTATGGCGTCCTCCACTACTGGTTCCACACCAATAGGTGGGTATACCGGGCAATTCATTCAGTCCACCATCAGTACCATTCCCCGTTCTGCTGGGTAACCCAGTACCTCCACCCAGCCGAGCTCATCTTCGTCGGCGCCACCACGGCCATCATCCCCAAGATGCTCGGCGTCCACACCCTCAGTTACTTCGGCTTCCAGCTCTTCAACATCTGGATAAGCGTCGAGGCGCACTGCGGCTACGAGTTCCCCTTCTCTCTCTCACTCATCATCCCTTTCGACATCGTCGCCGGACCTCGCAAGCACGATCTCCACCACATGAAGCCGATGTCGAATTACATGCCACATCTGACGTGGCTGGATAAGCTGATGGGCTGGGAGTTCAATGGATACGATACGAAGAAACAGAAGATTGCAACGAAATGATGTCTCTATTCAGTAATTATATAGGTCGGTGTAAATTCACGCGTACATGTTTATTCCTTTTCCACAATGTATATTCATATTTTTATTTTGTTGAAAAACGTGATATTGTTTTTAATATACGAATGATAAGTTGTTTTGGGGGGAATTGTGTATTTTTTTTATTCCTTTACCGCAAAGTATTATTCATATGTTCAGTTTGTTAAAAAATGTTACTGTTCTTCATTCGCGAGCTCTATTTCCGATTTAAAGTTGCGGCTTTTATATTTGTTTTTTTTTTCCATTTGTGAATGACTAATAACATACACTATATAGCAAGTTTGGAAAATCAATTAATTTTAATTTCTTTTGATATTAATTTCTAGAATTCTTGCGATACCTTCTTTACTTGCTTACAAAATTTATTTTATAGAATTATAACCTGCCGTGAGAATGAAATTCGACCAATGATCTTTCATAGTAAATGAAAGTGATGTGAGTTTCAATCAGTCATATTGTAACTTTAAATCATGTCTATATTAATTTATATGGAAAAACTGCATTTCCAGTAAGAAATATTTCTATTGATTCTAATGATATTCATATTATTACTAGAATTCTTGCGATAGCTTATTTCCTTGCTTGTAAAGTTGATTCTGATGATGAAAATGAAATTCGACCAATGATCTTTCACAGTAAATGAAAGTGATGTGAGTTTCAATCAGTCATATTGTAAGTTCAAATCATGTCTAGATCTATGAAAATATTAAAAGTAATTGCATGTATATACTGAACTGCAAAAACGCCGGTGTTAATTTATCACCAACCCCGAATCTATCTCGGAAAACATCAGAAAAGTGTTGAAACAACATCAGTTTAGAATAAAACCGACATTGGGTGATTTCAAGTTCAGTGTTGACCTTTTGGTGTTGGTGTTGGGTCAATTTTTACACGATTATAACACCAAACATAAAATGAGGATGGTCCCAAAAAGTCACTCCCTCGTTGTTGAGATGTCAATAATGTGATCTAAATCAGTTTTACAAACTCTGAATAAGTTTTGGAGCTAGGGGAAGCAATCAAAATTTCAACACTAACACCAACACCAAGGCCAACACCGAACTTGAAATCACCCATTGGCTTCACACTAAATGGTGTTGCTTCAATGCCTATCTGGTGTTAGCCTAACGCTAATCCGGTGTTGTTTCAACACCTCTCTGGTGTGGACCGATATAGATACCAGGCTGGTGTTAAATTAACACCGATTATTTATTTTAGTGTATAAAGTTGATTCTATAGAATTATAACCTGGTGAGAATGAAATTCGACCAATGATCTTTCACAGTGAATGAAAGTGATGTGAGTTTCAATCAGTCATATTGTAACTTAAATTTGTCTAAATAAATTCATATTAAAGTATCAAAAGAAATTGCATGCATTATTGTAGACTTGTATACTAGTTACATGTACGATGTGTAGATAAAATGCCATTCTTAAATTTGGGAAGCAGTAAAATTAGGAAACCAGCTACAATCAAACAATTAAACGTTCTTGGATCTTTCTGATGAAATTCACAATGTCATATATATATCGAGTATATTTTAAATCTCGATAAAGTGTCTCCAGAACGCATCTTCGTGTATCTGGTTTTTACGAAATATCTTCTCAAACCTTCCAGTTAGATATTGTTTTCAATATGCAATTATATTTCGGATATGCAATGTATAATAATGTTGACGGGTTCATGAGGATTTTGAATACTTGAAAGGATAATGCAAGAATATGACTTTATCTACATGTATTATGCATTACGTATATGTAAAGGATGCTGTTTTAAGTGTCGAAAAAAACACGGTTTTCTGGTATTATAAGTATGTTGTGAACTTTATTTCTGAATTAAAAAAAGTTATTTTCTATCTAAATCAGTAATTCTTTTCATTGGCCCATATCGTGAATTCTGGTTTAACTCGGGTCACAAAGCCTGAGCTAATACGATGGTTATCAGAAGATGAACAATCTTGGTTTACCTCGAACTTGAATTTTTTCTGCATGGTGTGAGATTTTCTCTGTCTCGTTTTTGTCCTCGTCGTAAACAAAAATATGTCTTCAGATCATTCCCGGACAATTCTGTCATTTCAAGTACTTGAGTGCTTTTAAATTACAAATTTATACATCTTACGTCAATAATGGCACTAGTGTACAGATGAGTGGGCTCTTGTGCCCCCCCCTAAATTTTTCACGACCAAGATTAAAAAAAAGAGGAATGAAAGGGAAAGAAAAGGAAAGAGAGAAGGGTGAAATATGATATCGAATTCTGAATGGTATGTCAAAATCTATCACAAAATTTTATTCTTGTAATAAAAATGTCGCAATGTTTGCTCGCTCGCAACTCTTTATGAAACAATGTTACGCAATGCGCCATTTCCAGCCCCCTCAAAATTTTTGGCTCATTATGGGTTCGTAATACCATAGCCAATATCAAGTTTATGCTCAGAGATTAATATAGCGATGGATGTTGTTATATTATCAAGGCATGCAATGCAACTCTATTATCAGACGACTGCAATATAGCATCTTAATAGTTATACGATGCATTTTGTTTTTTGTTTTGTAAATGACTGTATTTATCATTTTTATGTAAATTTATGTTCTTTTGTGTAACTTGATGTTGTCATGTGAAGCGATGATTCAGATGACTATATATTTTGAATGATGAATCGATATATGACCTAAACTGGCGACATCATGTTCAACACATTCACCATTAATACATTCTTGTAATATATTTTTTCCATATACTTAGAATGAACTCAAGCATTATATAATTTTGAAATTTCCTTCTGTGTTTATATTGGGGTACTTGTTGGTAAAGTTGTCTATGTGAATAAAGTCGTGGTAGTACATACTGAATGGTTTTCAAGAAAAGTATAGATTGCGAAATGAAAGAGAGAAAAAAACGAGACACCCCCCCCCCCCCGAAAACGCCTCATTTAGAGTGCAGACTAGGAATGAACAATAGATTGAATGTACCCTTTTTCTCATTCAAAAGTGGCCGCAAGGAATGAAATGAATAATAAACTTCCCGTTCTCCAATTTAGAGATTAGGAATATAATGGGGGTCGTCATTTATTTTGAAATCAATAATGGTGAATTTGAGGGACATTGGTACAGATCGTGTATTGAATTCCTATTATTGTTATCGAACAGTATTACTGAAGAGGGAAAGAAATGTATTCAAATAGTATTGTCCAATATTGCAATTGTTATTTTTGTGTTTATGAATTAAAGATGCGATTTAAAGAAAAAAAAATCAAGTTATATTTTCCAAACCTTTAAAAATTTGCTGTACCATACCTATTCAGGAACCTATTGCTTATTAATTGAACAATTTCTTTTACAATAAATATTTAAAGTTATTTCACTGGATTGCTTATTACAATGCTTGCCTATTTTTTTCTATATAAAAATATAATTGTAGGAAATTCAAGTGGATTCCACGTCTATAATCGACGAGGTATTACATATGATAAATATCAGTTGTGCAATATTGAAATCTACAGATTCAGATAAAATATCATAAATGCAATTGTCATGATCAGTCCCCCCCCCCCGAAATTTGGAAAACTTTCATTTTTTAAATTAAAACTGTTAACAAAATTCAACAAACGTGTGTACGAAATCCTTCAATTTTCTTAGATAATGCAAAATCGCCCCCACGACAAGCTCTTTCGCTTTCGGGTTTCTTCAAAAATGTATACGAATCTTGCCCCTCCTGAAAAAAAACTCTGCGTACGGCAGTGATTAACACTCTTTTGTGTTTTAAGTGTGTTTATTTTTTTACAGTAAAGCAACTGCAATATACAGGGCTTATAACGTCAACATTTGTTAAGTGTGTGAAATTATAAATGAAAAATACCGTTAGGTAAGTTTGACTTCCATTATGTGTATCCATATTTTAACACACAGCATTGCGTAATGTTTGTTATAAGATTTAAGGAATTACACAAATCAAGATGATTCTTTTATATCCCCATTTTTTTATGGGGATATTGAGTCTTGAGTCTGTTGAATACCTGATTCATTTAATGATGTGATTATGGTTATGAAATGTGACTCGATATGAAAAGATTTGATAAATTATTTGAACGAAAGCTATCAACGGTGTCAGGAAAGTTATTTTGTTGTTTTGTTAGTTGCAAATGGAATTCTTTTTAAAATTTAGTATAAGACACTATTTGGGTGTTGCAAGAATCTTGGGGTCAATTGCAAGTCTATTTTTGGTCCCTAAATCAATCATGTGTCTTGCAGTTAATTGCAAATTAGTGATTGTTTGCTAATCTGCTCCTTAAAACAAGAAGTTTAATCTGATTTGTTATAGCTAACGTGGATCTGTCAGTTGTAAAATTGCGACAGAATATTTGCAGTTGATCGCAAAAATATTTTCTTGCAACACCCCGTAAGAGAGTATTCCGTTGTGGATAATGTGAAGTGATGAAAAGGTCAACCGTTATTAAACTGTTGTACTATAAATTGTCAGATCTAAGATCATAAAAGAGGATACCAAGAGATAATTAATTTCCATAGATTATTTAGTGGTGGAGCACGATTAGAGGGGGCAAGCTTGTCGTGTGTGAAGGACTGGTGGAAGATGGTGGAGGTGATGTTTGTGGTGCTGGTGCCGATGGTGGTGATGATAGTTTGGTGATGTTACCTGGTGCTATTGGAAGTGGAGATGTTGCTTGCAGAGGCGTTGTGGTGTGTACACGGATGCATGCGTTTGGGTGAGTTCAATGTATTTTTGTGAAATAGACCATTTTTAATGGAGGGCAATTCCATATAATATGTACATCAGGGGCCTGTTGCAGAAAGAGTTACGTTTAAACGCAAGTCAAAAAATCAATCGCAAGTCAAAAATGCGCGCTGTTGATTGGTTGAATATCAAGTTGCGCATGATTTTTAGAGTTGCGTTTAATTGCAACTCTTTCTGCAACGGGCCCCCTATTTGTGGGACCTTAATGAAATTTTCTATCCCTGATCATGGACCTATCCACGGAGGATTATCTATTGTTACTGGGGGTTGCTGTGACAATGCTCAGCACCCCCAGTAACAGGTCCCTGTCCCTGATTTCATGTTCTTTTGACAGTATGTAATGTTCTCAAAGGACCATGGCTTGGTCAGTTTACAACTTGAGAACAATGGGGGATGGACTTACAAAACGGTTTATCATTTATGAAATTGCCCTAGACAAAATGTATCATTTTTTTGTTCAGAACAGAATTGAGCAATTTCTTGCTACTTTAGAATGAATATGTTGCTACGTCAAAAGGGTATTCCGATCTACACCAGATAACAAGGGCTTAGGCGGGGGGGGGGGGTGCACGTGCATCCTCCCGCTGAGGCAGGGGAGTTCCGACATTGGCAAGCGAAACGAAATTTGTACCCCTTCTTATGCTCACAGTGGCTGATTTGCCAAACTTTAGTTCCACCTCCCCAAGATGTGCACCCCCCATATATACCGTTTAGTTCAACCTCCCAAGGATGTGCACCTACCCATGCTCAAAACCAGCCTATACGCTATCGGATAAAAGGTTAAAATTATGAGGTTATTGATCAAAACGGAAATGGGGTTAATTCATCAATTTTTTGTCGGCGACACGACATTTTCTCCGGCGACAATTGCTCTGGGCTTTATTTCGTCTAAGACATAGGGGATATGGTTGCAATAGACCAGTTCGTAGTTATTTCATGGACAATTTTGGTCAAATGACCTTTCATTTTTTCATTATGATAGGCAGATTTCAAAGCAAGATATTACGTAAGCTTGCCTTATATAGCAGGATGAATAAATTGAATAGACCAAGTGACTAGAATAGCACACCAATGAACACTTTATGAAGGTATTTGTTGCATTCCTACTTTGAATGCATATCATAGCATTTTGCACAATGTGCTTGGCAAACCGTGAAATACCAGTCGTTCGTGGACGCATTGTTGATTTTTGTGGATGTGAATAAAAACCACTATTCAAAAGAATATATGAATAATCAAGACACCAAAGTTGGTGCTTATCTCATTAGATTTTACACCACCATGTCACTTGAGTACAAATGACCTTCCTCTGATCATGAGCAGAAAGGAACTACGAATTGGTTTATAGGGTTTATGTTATAGTTTAGGGCTAGGTTTATAGTGTTAAATCCATTTGCTGAGGCTGGTCATTCCAATAGTATTTGGAATTTCAAGCGGAGCAATTGTAGCAGGACCAAATGTCATGGAACCTTTTGTAAAAACCAACATCACGTCTTGTTTATGGTACCTCCCTGCCGTAGGAACTCGGCAGGACAGCGTTTTGCTGGTAAACGCCAAGCTGGCATACCAATTATCTTGGAAACGTTTAACGGCTACGTTAATCAGTCATAGTGGCTTGTGGAGACAATGTCAGAGGAGGGATTCGAACTCACAACCTTGCGATCATGAGTGCAATGCTCTAACCACTGGACCACATGCACGACCCGTAACCTCTTAATTGAACTTAAACTGAATATATGTCAACGTGCTGGCGTTGAGAGGTGTGGCGAGTGCGCACCCACTTTTCGAACTTTACATGCAGACGAGTTCAAGACATGAGTTCGATGAACCTCAAGATCTTTAATAAGTAATGACCTTATTACGAGCTGACTTGAGACAGGTGGTTATCTCGTGAAGTACGGAGTTATCAGGTTAGTTTGTTTGCTAAACTAGCAGATTATATTGACAGCGATGTCAAGAGGAATTGATAAGTCGGCGGAGTTGAAGACTCAATGAAAAGGTCATTTTGAAATATGAATAAGAGCGCAGAGGAATAAAAAAAAACGAATGAAAAGAAGGAGATTGTTGCCGAGTACACTCATAATATAATCTAAATTGCACAAATTTTTGAAGATTTTTTTTTATTTGGTCATAAACTTACTGATTATGAAATAACGCATGACCGGGATGAGAATATACGAATTTAAGAAGAATGAATGTGCAAGTAGCATGATGACAGGAACGAAGGGAATAAAATTATTAGAAAGAAAAAAGAAAGGAGTGATTCTTTATTATCGAAACGATATGAATATTGATCTCTTTACCTCTGCAGATTTATCATTCTTAAATCACAGCTGATATCACTATACTTGCAGCTTGATAATTAACAAGGAGAGGACATTAAGCCGTCGGTCCTTTGGATGCTTGGTTACAAGCATTCATGCTTGAAGAACAAAAAAAGTCGTTAGTTTCTTAGTGTCCTGGATTTAAAATTCTAAAGTATTTACATCCAATCAAACTGTATGATAATGAACACACGCACAACAATTAGCTTGCTCTAAAAGTTCGTCCGGCAAAACATGTTTTGGTCTCTAAAGGTCAGGGGAAGTTTGATCAGTTAGTTATTAAGACAAATACCGTTATGACCCCCTTGCGAACTTTTTACTATATCTTAATTATCACTAGTCCTTTATCGTGAAAACCAAATCAAGGGTTGTTATAGAAAAAAAATCTACCCTTGTCCTCAAACTTTTATGCAAATGAACGTGTTCTGACAATTCCTCAATAACGTGAGTTCATAGAGACTCGTGGTTAAAAGTTAGAACGATTAGAACTATAGTTTCTGTTTTCTTTCGGGGATTCTTTTTGCCCCCCCCCCCATGGCCAGTAATTAATCGTGTTGCCGAGAAGTTTTCTAGAGATCTCAGACCAGTTCAGTGCCATCATTTCGGTTATTTTATTCCAAGCCCCCTTTGGATTCGCTTTTTAGTAGCTTCTTCTTCTCCTTCTTCTTCTCCTTCTTCTCCTCCTCCTTCTTCTTCTTCTCCTCCTTCTTCTTCTTCTTCTTCTCCTTCTTCTTCTTCTTCTTCTCCTCCTCCTTCTTCTTCTTCTTCTCCTCCTTCTTCTTCTTCTTCTTCTTGCAGGGGTGTAACAGGGGTCGACGGCCGAGGAATGCATAGGGAGCCCAAAATATCCCGGTCATATGTGAACAGGATTTTTTCATGATTGTAAGTATCTGATATGTATGTATGTACATAGCGTGATGAGTTTTTTTTTAAAGGGGGGGGGAGGGCAGGGTGCACATGTTACGCGGGGCGTGTAGATAAAATAATTGAGTCTTCCATTAAGATGTTGCTGCAAAAGACCCTTAATCCAAGATGGTGTCGGTAATGGCCCCTGTTATGACTGGCTTTGAAACGAAGCTCCATGGTTTCATTCAAATAAAACAAATAAGGTGTTATCTAAAAACAATGTTCCTGTTCAAGGTGATACAATTTAAAGCTAGGGTTACACTGGAACCGAATCAGCTGCGAATCCATCCAAATACAAGTATTAGGCGGGGTATTAGGGAGGGGGGGGGGGTTCGGGAAGATTCCGTTCTCTTTCCGCGAATGCGAGAAAATTCGGGAGGGATTCGACAACATTCGCGGAGGAATTCGGCTCGTACTTAAATGTTCAAAGCCAGCCGAATATCCTCCAAAACACTCCTGAATTTGGCCCAAACATATTTCATTCGGGCGTCATTTGGGATGGCATTCGGTTGGATTAGGGGAGGCACTCGGACAGATTCGGACCTATTCGTATCATTCGGGGCGTAATGGTCCGACTTGGCGCATTCAGCCATATACGTTCCGATTCGGGTCAACTTTTGGGTTTTCATTCGGCTGTAATCGGAGCAATCGGCCCAATTCGGCTCGATTCTGGGCACCTTTGGATCGACTCTTGCCACTATTCGGATGGCATTCGGCTTTATTTGGGATGGCCAAAAGTGATTCGGGTCATTCTAGACGATCATGTGCTGAATCTGACCTATTCCGGAAACTTTTGTCTCTATTTGGGGAGCTTCCCGAATCAGAGACGAATAAGTTCCGAATCCACTGAAACCATCCGATTCAGGCCGTATTCGGGCAGAATCGGTCCGAATTTATTCGGAAAAATCGGTTCTGGTATAACCCTGGCTTAAGCTAGGGTTACACCAAAACCTAATTCTCCCGAGTGAATTTTGGGCCGATTCTGCCCGAATACGGCCTGATTCGGATGGATTTGGTGTTGGAATTAACTTCCAAATCTTTACCAAGGTTAAGTTTTTGAAATGTGATCATAACTTTGAAAGTTTAATGGATCTAGTTCATGAAACTTAGAAATGAGAGCAATCAAGTAGGCATATTCCTGAACATTCTGATTACATAACAGGTCACATGATCAAGCAAGGTCAAAGTTCATTTAAGGTCAACGAACTTTTGGCCATGTTGGGAATATAGTTTGTTTGTTTTCTATTTCACCATGCATAACAAGAAATAAATTGACAAAATACTTTATGCTAAATTCAATAAATGATAATAATAATACACAGTAGGAACTTAGCATAAACAAAAATGTTTGAAGTGCAGATTCCCTTAAATTACAACTCGTTTAACTACAAAATGGATCGAAATAAGCATTAATAAAAACCAGAACAAAAATAAGATTAAAACTATAACTAAAATAATGCCCCTATGAAATATTAAGACATCATTCACATCTTAGATAAAGTAGCAAACAATCATTGTGAACCTCAATTATGAGAGTAATTTAGAGAAATATCATTTACTGTATTTCGAGAGACATAAATCCTTCACATTCTTCTTGAATGATAACATTGTTATTATTCAAAGGTAGTGAATTCCACATGTTAGGTCCTACATTTTTTATCGATTTATGGGCTAAGGCATCCTAATGGGAGTGAATGAATGAAACCCGAATGAATGTCTAAACAGTCTAGTAGGATAGCTATAAATGTCTCTATTAAAAGGAAAATCATCATAAAATGATAAAGTAACTCATTGTAATGATACATATTACATACAAATTGCAATTTGCAATATGAATATCAGGAGCCTTTGGTGTTTTCAGTCTACAAAATAACGGATCAGAAATGGAATTTATCAGCCCAGATTGTGAGTATAGTTTGTATAAATTCTGGGGCAAACCCAGATAATTCGAATCTTTTAATGGCTTCTTGCCGTGACCCAGACAATTTGACTGCAAATGGATTATATTCTCATAGCAGGAATCCTTCACGCAACTGTGATTTCCAAATCAAAGATGATTCCTTGTAAATGGATATCAATCATAATAGTGGAATGTATTGGGAATGTTTTACAGACCGAGACGTATGAACATGGGGTTGTCATTTTTTCAAGCAATCTGCTTATGATGACAATCCTTCTCCTGCAAATTGTAAATGTTAACTAATTTGGTATGAGATTAGTTTTGTTTGTAATGATAATTTTAGTACATTTAGTTATGATTCATGCCAAAAAAGTTCTCAATATACTATGTTTGTTATGTTATGGAAAATGTATTATATACGAATGATGTAATTGCAGAAGTAAACAATAAAATAAAATCAAATCAAACATATTCAACAGACCCGCGCCATCCACTCATCACACAGCAGCGGAACCACAGAAAAATATAACTATTAAAAAAACATGTGAATGGACATGATGGAGAAGAGATTCAGGGGGGAAAATGGCAAGGGGCAGAGATAAAGATAATACAAACCTATTAATAATAATAATAATAATAATATTAGGCATTTATATAGCGCCATCTATATATCTAGAAATATTCTATTCCGAGGCGCGTTATTATTATTATCCCGGCTTTAGCTCGAGCTGCCTTTCAGCGCTCGTGCATTCAAGGAATCCTGCCGGGTACCCATTCACCTCACCTGGGTCGAGTGCAGCACAATGTGGATAAATTTCTTGCAGAAGGAAATTACGCCATGGCTGGGATTCCAACTAGGAATCATGAAACAAAGCACGAATCACAACTTAAATACTCAACCTGGGGCCACTAGCGTACCTAAGGGGGGGGCAGACTCCCCCCCCCCCCCCGACGAGTCACAAGCAAAAAAAAGGAAGCGAAAAAGGGAAAGAAAAAAGGAAAGAGAAAAAGGGAACGAGAGAAAAGAGGGGGAGAAAAAAGAAAGAGTTTAAGAATAAGAGAAAGGGAACACAAAAACTGGACTGCAGACTGTCGGAAAAAATGATAAACTGTCGGGCACACGGGGCTGTTCCAACTGATTCCTTTTTTTAGTTCCACCATCTTTGTCGGTAAATGTCAATTAAACTGTACACTTATATCGGTAAATTGTGATTCAATACGACTTCTAGAGCTTTCTGTACCGATAGTGAGGACGGACTTGGCTGACCAGGGACAGGAAAAAATTGTAGAGAACAACTTTTAGGTAATATAATTATAAAAATTAGTTTGATACCTAAGATTAATGTCTAGAGTTCAGGTTGAAATATCAAACATTTTCAGCTCGAATTTCGCGCTCGCGTCAATTGATTAGTTAGAAACCAATTTCTTCACGGTTACAAAAAGTACTTACAATATCCAGTTCCTAGGCCGGAATATCAAAACATCGATAAGGGGAAGAAATGCCTAATCATCCTAAATCAATATGTAAATCTTTAAGGTTATTACCCGGAATACGTAACTTATTAATGTCGAAGTAGATCATAGATTAGTTATAAAAATATCGAACGATCTTATGATGAATGAATATTAATTGCTATCGATAAATTATTCATCTTTGATTACTAGTATTCTAGCCCCTCGTTCAAGATAAAAGGCAGTAGATAGTCATTTTTTTTACTGTAAAACCAACGTGAGCTAGTGGGTAAGCAGCGCTGCCCGTCAGTCTAACAACTACTATTTAACTTTTTTTAAAGAAGTTGTTTAAAAAAAATTGTTTAAAAGTTTAAGGAATAGTAATAAGTCACGGGCTTAAACAGCGCTGCTTAACTTTTCAACAGCGTTTTTACAGCGTGTAAAGAGTTCTCGCATTGCGGCGCAGAACATATTCAAGAACATAAACAATTAAATGTATCGTCAAATCCCCTTTATGACAAAAACTTACCAAGAATTCATTGTCGAAAATCGGTGAATCAAAACAACTGTTTCGTCCTGATTGTCGTCAGCTCCGAAACTAATATAGGACGAAGCTATATTGTTCCTGGTCACCAGTTTTCGACAAAGACCTCCCAGCTGTTCTTTGTCATTTGACGGACAATACATGTACTTTCTCTTGAGTCCGTGTTGCGTCTCTGTGCCAAACTAACTATTGAGGTAGTTCCTAAAGAATATTTCTATTTCGTTGGGGTGGGGGTGGTGTCACTTCACATACATTCCGAAGGTTCGTTATTCCGAAGGTTGGTATTTCCCAAGGTTCGTAATTCCGAAGGTTCGTTAGTCCGAAAACGAAATGAGGTTCGTTATTCCGAAGGTTCGTTAGTCCGAAAACGAAGTGATGATCGTAATTCCGAAGGTTCGTTAGTCCGAAAACGAAGTGATGATCGTAATTCCGAAGGTTCGTTAATCTGAAAACGAAACGAGGACCGTAATTACAAAGGTTCGTTAGTCCGAAAACGAAATGATTAACGAACCTTATTTCGTTTTCGAATTAACGAACCTTCGGAACATCGAACCTTACTTCGTTTTCGGATTATCGAACCTTCGAAATAAAGAACCTTCGGAATAACGCCACAAATGTTCGGATTAACGAACCCTTGTACGTTTTCGGATTAACGAACATCGAGGCATAGGCAATTTACGTGTTCCGGAATTACGAACCTTCGGAATTTCAAAGTGTAACCGTGTCACTTACCATGGAGAATTTCATACTCCATGAATATCATGATTCAACCAGTAATCCTGAAATTTTTGTCAGCAATGAAATATTTTACTGGAATTAGGTGGATATTCTAAAGTAGAATAAAAAAATTTCTGTATTCGCGACGTTTCACCAACCACTGTGGTCTCACAAGGCTATTGAACACGTCTTTCCAAAAGTCAGTATACACCGGAGCGACGAAGCATGGTCCCCAATGGCGGGAAGTTTAATCACGTGAGAAAGAGCTCTGGGGAGCATTTCATGAAAGGATTTTATCCGACAAGTCTTGTTTTATCCGACAGTTACCATAGTAACAGTGCCTCTCAGCCAATCAGAATCGGGGAAAGTTGTCAAATCTGACAAATTCGGACAAAAATGTTGATGAAACGCTCCCAGAACTTTCCTATAAGTCTGTGCTTCTTGAAAAATGCTTAATGTTGGCCTAATGAAGGTCAATACTAGATTTCCACTGTCCATATTCTCTGAGATTGATTACATTCATTTCCGAAGTTCGGAACGTGTCACATAACGTAAAAAACAGAAACGGAATGAGCTGAACATGTAAAACAAAACTTCAGTTTCAAAAATAAATTTATTTCTTAAATAATAATCTCTTTATTTCGTAATCCCATAATTCCATGTACGCTGCATATCGCAATTCATGTGCGGATGATATAATAAACATGACAAAAAAAGGAGACAAAATAAATAGGATAATATCATCGTCCATGATTCAGTTTCAACTTATTTTCAAGGAATTCGTTGATCATCTTTCGCAATGTGTGTGACAAGGTATAGAAAGATCCATATTAGACGCGCGTTGACAGGCGTAGCGAGGCGTGGATCGCGGAATTGTCTCGAAGATAAATCAATCTGTAGGAATGCCAAAGGGAAAACATTAAAACAACGGTAATAAAACAGAGACACGCGAGATTTATATAATAAAACCAATCATTTACTCTGTATACCAACAAACCATAGGCCTACCTATCACCTCTTAAATGTCTCTTGGGGTTTGTGACGTATTTGCTTTAGTCACAGAGTGGGGTTCATATGACTTGGAGAAGACTTCATATTCAAAATGTTGCATTATGGGCAAAACAAAAAACTATTGGGGTAATATGCTCATTGAGCTGAAAATTTCATGTACAAAGACAATTCTATAGAAGGTAATGATTGTTTACCTATTTTATCAAATTCAAATAGAGAAATATTAATAAATAATAAATAAGTGAGATGTTTAGGGCCATGGGTACGATCCCGATAGACAGAGAAAGGCTATAATGCTCCCCACCCCGGATTTGGGAAATTTGCAAAGCATCGTATGGGGGAAGGTCGGCTTTATATCCCCCCTCCCTCCATTCTAGTCATCACGAAAAAATCACTTAATATCGCCTGGAATGGCGGGTGGGGCATATAAGTGCAATGACTCTCGCCATTGTTCTTTCTCCTGTAAAAAAAGTATTTATTTTGGAAAATGTTTGAACACGCCTCGAGTCTTATCTACACCATTACTTGCAAAATAAATTGATGCTCATGAAACTTCAGTCAGTGAACTGTTTATCACATCGTCATAGTTCTTGGTGCACTTTGTATTAAAGTTCACATTTACATCCAAGGAGTTATAAAAGTATGTTAGTTGTGATTGTTGATGAACTTTTGAAACGTGGCAAGTAGTTCGTCAATACACTAGATGCAAACAAAATGAGACTAAGCAAACTTTGAGGATAATGTCTTTGACCCCCCTGAATTAAACAGAAATCTTTTTGATGAGATAAAAGTTCACCCATTTATTCATTACGCTTTATTTCAGTTCCTGATGATTTATTATCGTCTTTTTTAAAGACTTTTTAAGGAAGTTCCACTATAATAATGTCTATATTTTCATCCGACTTTGCGCAGAGTCGCTTAATTTGATACGTTGAGCCTAATATGCAACAACGACAAAACGACTACAAAATATTGGTTAATTGTCTATTAAGGGAATTAAAGTTCGCCGAATTGAAAATCAAGAGAATGTCACAATCAAGATACTTCTTTTTGTCGCCTGACAGGGTCACAATGTTCAGTCTAAATTCTTGGAGTTCGTCAAACCCATATACTTTGTCATAATCTTTTGTCAGAAAAATGAAGACCCAATATGGAGAAAGCGTTCATAAATATTTACAATGGAGCCATGTTTTTTTTTTCATAACAAAATTACAGATTTTAGCCAACAGCGCTCCTATAAAGTTTGAAAAAAATGCGAAAATGACGAAATCTTCGAGAAAAAAAATTAATGATTTTTTTTTATTGTAGAACCGATTTTTATGCCTGAAATTTGCATAATTTAAATCATCATAAAAATTACAATCAGCTTCACTCCAGTGAAATATGTATAGTGCTAACTCTTAAAGGGATGGTCCGGGTTGAAAATATTTATGTCTAAATACCATGAATACATAGAGTAGAATTCACTAAGCAAAATGCTGAAAATTTCCTCAAAATCGGATAACAAATAATAAAGTTATTGAAGTTTAAAGTTTCGCAATATTTTGTGAAAACAGTCGTCATGAATATTTATTAGGTGGGCTGATGATGTCACATCTCCACTTTCCGTTTTCTTTTGTTATTACATAAAATTATGTTTTCATTATTTCATACTTGTGTGAATAATCTGTCTCCCTTATAACGAAATAAGTTGCAGCAATAAATATTTAATGCACTATATTAGTTGTCAATCCAATTTTTCTATAGATAGTTCTTGCAGGAAAAAAAATTGAATAAACCTAATACTAAAATACAAAAGAACAAGTGGAGATTTGACATCATCAGCTCACCTAATGAATATTCATGACGACTGTTTTCACAAAATATTGCCAAACTTTGAAATTCAATAACTTTCTCATTTGTTATCCGATTTTTATGAAATTTTCGACATTTTGCTCAGTGAATTCTACTCCTTTTATTAAGCTTAAATACTTTCAGCCCGGATCATCCCTTAAACTCTTTCTCTGATCACTGTCTTATCTTAATGACTTTCGTCCATTACGCTTTTGTCGTTATGTAAAAACATCATTTTAAACTCATTTCATATATGATTTTTTTCTATGAAAATCTTGGTCATTACTTATTTTCGTTCAGTGTTTTTTTATTCTGTATATACCATGTTTATATGCATGTACATTTGACAGGGCTCCCTTGAAAAGCAGGTCAATTGGTTTGACCGGACAATCCTGTCTTTTCAAAGGAAACATGAATAAATAAATGAACAAATAAATCTATAAATAAATAAATTAATAAATAAATAGAGAAATAAATGAATAGATACATAATAAGTAAATAAAAAATGAATAAATGAATAATTAAATAAGATAATGATGAATTTTATATTTGAATACTGTATTCAGCTCGGTCTACTCCTCACCTCGTAATGTACTGTCACACTAAAGAATGTGCTGAGGATGACGGTGATGATGACGACGATGACGATAGATATGACGACGACGATGAGATGTAAAAATCTTCGTGGTCGTCATCTCGCCCGTTGAACCTCCAGAGGATTATCAACCTTGAAATGCTACTGAGCACGCCAGGTATGTTGGGTAGCTGGGTACGTGAGAGTGAAAGGGCGGAGCACATTGTCAATAGGGAATTTTAGCAATCACTTCCCAGACCCTTTCTATAACGCGGAGAATCTATTGTCTAAAGCCCTTCAGTGACCAAAACAGCCTTTGTCGAAAATCGTCGAATCGAAGCAGCAATTTCGTCCTGGACTCTGGACAAACGACATATTTGCAATTTTTCGTCAGACCAGAATCTTACGACGATCTGCTGTTCCGGTCCACCAATTTTCGACAAAGACCTCAAAGTTGTTCATTGTGATTTGACGGGCATTGTCAATAGATTTTATATGTTGTAAGATCCGTCCCCGTAGCAATTGCGAAGACTCGCTAGTGACTTGACGATAACAGGGTGGGATTCTTTCTGACTGAATTTGTACCTTCTGCACATTATTCAGAACGCCGGTTGTATGAACAGAATGACAATGTTACAGAAAGCAATTGCATTTCGATTACCCCCCCCCCAAAAAAAGGGGGGTTTAATGTGCATAGGCCGATGAGCATTTGTTTCTTTATAGAATATAGCGTATATAAAGTTGGAATTTTCTCTTCATTTTTATGATATCCGATCACCGATTTTGAAGAAAAAAGTTTTCAAAGGGCATTTTTGTTTCACCTGCATAGCAGAGTGAGACTAGCGCCGCTTTTCCGACGGCGGCGACGGCGGCGGTGACTGCGGCGGCGTCAACACCAAATTTTAACCTTAGGTTAAGTTTTTGAAATGACAGCATAACTTAAAAGTATATGAACCTAGTTCATGAAACTTGGCCATGAGGTTAATCAAGTATTACTGAACATTCTGCCTGAATTTCATGTCACATGACCAAGGTCAAAGGTCATTTAGGATCAATGAACTTAGACCATGTTGGGGGAATCAACATCGAAATCTTAACCTAAGGTAAAGTTTTTGAAATGTCATAACTTAGAAAATATATGGACCTAGTTCATGAAACTTATACATAAGGTTAATCAAGTATCACTGCACATCCTGCATGAGTTTCACGTCACATGACCAAGGTCAAAGGTCATTTAGGGTCAATGAACTTTGGCCGAATTGGGGGTATCTGTTGAATTACCATCATAACTTTGAAAGTTTATGGATCTGATTCATGAAACTTGGACATAAGAGTAATCAAGTATCACTGAACATCCTGTGCACATTTTAGGTCACATGACCAAGGTCAAAGGTCAATGAACTTTGGCCATAATGGGGGTATCTGCTGAATTACCATCATAACTTTGAAAGTTTATGGATCTGACTCATGAAACTTGGACATAAGAGTAATCAAGTATCACTGAACATCCTGTGCGAGTTTCAGGTCACATGATCAAGGTCAAAGGTCATGTAAGGTCAATGAACTTTGGCCACGTTGGGGGTATTTGTTGAATTACCATCATATCTCTGTAAGTGTATTGGTCTAGTTCATAAAACGTTTAAATAAGATTAACCAAGTATCACTGAACATCTTGTGCGAGTAGTTTTCAAAATCAGCACTGCTGCTATATTGAATCGCGTGATGCAGGTGAGACCGCCAGAGGCAGTCCACTTGTTGAAGAAACAAATAGCTACCGAGAAAGGGCGCGAGATGCAAAAAATTAACTTGCAAACGAAAATAAAAATGAAAAAAAATATCACATGCATGAAAATATACACATTTGGCACTATTAAATGATACCCCTGTATGATTCATATTGACTCTTTAGCAATGGCTTATATTTTTTAATAATGATATATGCAATTTATTATGCGCCATATCCATCTCGTTAAAGAAGCTCAAGGCGCACAAATGAAAGGGGAGCAAATAAAACAATTACCACCCTCCTCACCAAAAATGATCGATACACTTTTCGGGATATCATTTTTGTTTGTATTGACGGTCATTTCAACTTTATTTTTTGAATACATATACTTACTGATATAAATGTGTCATGGAGAAGAATACCGTATGATAACCAAAGGGACGAAGAGATGAGGGTGGCGATGCTGAGGGAGGCCGAGATTGTCTTGGCTGATTTAGCTCGTATGCAATGCACCTTTAAAACAAAATAAATATTCTTTGGAATAAGGACTGGCATAGAAAACTTTCAAGACAGGAAAAAATCCTGAAATTTTTAATATGTTATTAAAATTTATGCATAGAGTCACATTCTCCAGTTCAAGTTGTCTTAAATTTGGAAACAAACGTTTCTTAATACATTTTAACGACTTTTGGCAGAGCTTAATGTTTTTGTTCTACAGTAGTACTAGTGATTGAATATTAGAAAAAAAACTACCCAAATCAGACAAGAAATGACAATTGTAACATTTCATAATTTTGCAATATTTTTGTGAAATAGTTCTTTGCACATCATAATGAATATGCAATACGTAATCCCATGTTGTCGTATACCCATTTATTAACATGAAATTACATATTTCTTTTATTTCGGAGATTGAAAACATATTATAAAAACAATATATATGGATATATATAATAATTATGAATCGTATAAAAACATTCGTTTTCCAGGAAAAAACACTGCATGCTCAACTTATGTGTTAACGAATTTGATGAAATTTTCAGCATTTTGCTCAGTAAATATTGCTCGATAGTAAGACATACTATGGTCACACAGGCCTATTCACCGCAGGAAAGCAAACGATATTCATTCGAGCCAACCCAATCCCATTTTTTTTTAATTTGACATATACCTGTAGCTAATTGACAAAGTGTATGAAAGTGTCAGGAGAAGTCTTGATAAAACTGCCAATTTATTTTTAAATTGAGCCAGTAGCGGTCGAGGTATAGATCCTGACCACTAGTCGTAAACATTCGACCCTATAATTTCATCTTTTTTTCAAAGTGCCATATATTTCTTAAAGACTCGTTTATCAAATTAATAAACGAGTCTAAAGAAATATTTTGCGCTCATGAAACCTTATTTTTAGCCCGGAGTACCACTAGAAGTTGTTTGGGGCCAAGGGGCGCTATAAGTATCATGCACTCGAACTGACAATATACATCAGGCATCACAGGCCTAATCACTTCCCATATAAAGGTTCGTGTGTTAAAGTGGCACTTAAAAAGAATTCATAGAAAATAAGGAGGAAATTCGAGGGCTGAATGTTTACTACCAGTGGAGAGGATAAATGTCTGACATTCCATATCTGACCAGAGAAGGGTACCTCGGCCTGCTCATTTTAAAAATAAATCAGCATTTATGAGGACTACACCTGACAGGATCAATAATTCATCAGTTGAGAAAGTAAAATGGCCCTAATCTTCCGCCAGTAAAAACATAGTTCCAAAGTAGCTACATATCTTTCCAATTTGGAATAAAGGAAGTTCAGTAGGCACCCTCCCTAGAATCAGTGTAATAGATTGTCAGTCATATTCATTCATTTTTGTCAATCAGCAATATCAAATTTAAGAATTGAGCTATGGGTTGGCTCGAATGAATATCTTTTGCCTGCCAGTTGTAGTTAGGCCCGTGTTACCATATACCTTTTCAGACTACGACTCTATTGTAATTCGGCAACTTGGGATTTGACATCTTATAATCGTTAGGCAGGAGGAACGCTGCAATCATCGTCGCAACGATTTCTATCACTCTACCTTAATATTTTTTAAATCAAATATTGGTAATCCAAGATTACTGCGAAAGCGAAAGCTATGTCTGTCAGTATGTTTTTTTTACTTAAAAAAATTGGCAAAATTTTGAGTCTCCTCACCATGTCACAAACGGGAGCAACGAACATCAGAATGGTGACTATACTGGCGACGAGACCGACTTGCTTGAGGGCTGAAGCACGTGTTGGGACAAACTGGGAGATGTAGATGTAAAGTGCAACAAGAAAGGCTATTCCGGCTATGGTTTGTTGGACGGGGCGAAGCTGGAAAACGAAACAGGTAGATTCATTATATATTTTTTTATTTTAACTAACGTAAATAGACTCACAAACATCAAAACAATTTTTTTTTCATCATTATGCAGCTGCGTGACAGCTTTATGCGGTCTATGTGGTTAAAGGACGAATAAAGAGTTTATTTGAATAGAAAAATATCAAACAAGCATATAATTGAAAATTTCATCAAAATCGGATGTAAAATAAGAAAGTTATGACATTTTAAAGTTTCGTTTAATTTCACAAAATAGTTATATGCACATCCCGATCGGTATGCAAATGAGGGAACTGATGACATCACTCACTATTTCTTTTATATTTTATTACATGAAACATGAATTTTCTCCTCATTCATCATGTGAAACAAAGTTTTATTTCTCCCTGAACATGTGGAATTACCATTGTTTAACATTTTATGGTTCAGTCAAGTCCCTTACTATTAAATCTGAAAAATTGAAATATTGTATAGTTCAAACAATAAAAAACAAAAGAAATAGTGTGTGAGGGACATCATCGATTCTCTCATTTGTATAGTGGCTAAATTGTGCATATAAATATTTTGTGAAAAATAAGCAAAACTTTAAAATGTCATAACTAATTTTAAATCCGATTTTGATGAATTTTTCAGCATTAAGCTTATCTGATTTTTCTATATTGATTTAAATCACCATTTTTCTGAGGTGGACTTGACCTTTAACAAAACTCAATGCGAATTTGTTACTTCACAAAAGAAATTCTAAAATTAGGCTCATGCATAGTTTTACCAATAAAAAGCAAAACTCGGTTTGTTGAGTCTTTCTTTCAAGTTCATTATCATAGACCCTATTTCTCTCTGATTGGCATGCCGTCTAATTCGTTCATGAGGCCGTTGCAGATGTTTAGGAAAAACAAATTGGGGCAACTTCAGACAAAGATCGACTTTTTAACCCTAAAAAGACTGGGCTATTTTGGAGGCTAGAAAAACTGGGGGGGGGGGCCTTTTGGGCCCCCCCCCCTAAGATCTCGGCCGTTGGTCGTCCGATCGCAACCAAATTTGGCACACACATCCTTTGTCATGTCCTCTAAAAGAAACCATAGTCAAAATACTGATATTCATTGTATTTTTATTAATTATGCGAATATGCAAATTTTTATCAAAAAATTGAATTTTTCATACTTTGGTACCTATTGCGGTCCATAAATTCCCGTTTCAAGGTTTTCAGCTGTAAGAAGAGGTTGTTTATCATGGAATTGTGTTATTTCGTGCTTGAATTATTAGATATGCTTATGCAAATTAGTAATTACTAAATATGCAAATAAGTACTCTGCACGCGTTATGTAGAGAAATACAATAATTGGCATGTTTTATTGCATTACTTTTCTTATGTTTTTCTTTGATTTTAATTTCTTATGTATTTCTTTATTTTGCATTTCTTATGTATTTCTTTATTTTTTTATGCAATGTTTTTCATTATTTTCATATCCTAGAACTGCTACTTGAATTCACAAGTGACATGCATAATATAGAAAGAAACAAATAAAAATGTAGTTAGAAAACAATGTGTATAACATTCATTCAAATACCATACACTTTACACACAAACGAATACAAATTTCAATTTCTTACGTGACATGTGATACGAAAATGTTACGTAACTCCGCAACCGCGGCATGGGGGTATACAAATTTGGTATCAAAAGTTGCGCAAAACTCAAGAGAAAAAAGTCATGAAATGGCGGCGCGAACGCTTCATGCGCAAAAAAGTAATCGCGATTTATGTACAGGGGGGCCTAAAAGGCCCCCCTCCCCAGTCTTTTTAGGGTTAAACAATTACTGTTTTATGAATAATATCGGCTAGAATAATTTGTGTATATATTCTTTTTCTCATTGTTGTTTTGAAATATAATTGCCTTGAATTTTCTTGACTAGGGATGTGCGAGTCCTGGGCTCCATCTTACAAAGAGTTACGATTGATCCGATCAATCACAACTATGGAAAGCCAGCAACGTCAACATGTAATACATGTTTCTTCTAAATATTTTGTAGTTTTGAGGTGTATTCATAAATTAACTATTTTCTTGACAATTCAGTATATATGCTTATTTTTGTTTTCAAAGGACATTGTGCAATTTCCCTAACGAAAAAAAATATGACACTGATGGATTTCCATAGAGTTACGTTTGATTGGATCAATCGTAACTCTTTGTAAGACTGGGCCCAGGTTGCATACCTTGTTTTGTGTAAAGCGTATATAGATACAGATGTAGGAGAGTTGAACAGCAAAACCGACCACATTGACGATGATGATGGCCTTATCAGCGCATAAGAACCCGTAGGTTCCCCACATCACAATGCTAAATAAAAGGTAAAGGTAAGAATAAGTTCAATTTGTTGTGTGTGTTATACTGATCGATCAAGTAGCACAACGTTGTTTAAGATTTTACGCACGTTGTCTTTAAAAGAAAAAAGCCAAATCACTCATAACAACTATCACTTTCGTTGTGTCGGGACAATCAATATCAGACAGCCATTTTGGACGATATATAATAACAAGCGAGGTTTCATCATTTTATAGTACAAAATAGTTAGGCAATATTATAGAGAACAAAATTATTACAACTATTCAATTCATGTAGATTTATAGTGTAAGTCCAAAGACAAAAAAATAGACAAAGTTATAGTGTCCTCACACCCGACCTTTCCCCCTCCTACTTTTTAATCCTGTATATATAAAGTTACTGTAACAGTCTTCAAACTTTGAATTAAAAACTATGACAAAATGCAGGAAACAGTCGGATAGCGTGAATAGACAAAAAAAAACGCGAAATAACAGGTTTAGGGGAGCAGATTGAATATATATATATATATATATATAAATGTAAACAGGCATCCACTCTTTAACATGACGACTGTGTCTTATAGGCGAACTACTTATAGGCGAAAAATTACAAGACGATTTGACGTTGCTGATTTTTATGAACATATATATATATATATATATATATATATATATGTATGTATATATATATATATAAATACACTTTATGAACATATATATATTTTTTGGTGAACATATATATATTTCAATTAATGTACTGCATTACAATTTATAACCGTATCTAGTCATTTACTTGTATAATTTATAATTAATTTGATTTGATTTTATTGTTTACTTCTGCAATTACATAATTCGTATAGAATACATTTTCCATAACATAACAAACATAGTATATTGATAATTTTTTTGGCATGAATCATAACTAAATGTACTAAAATTATCATTACAAACAAAATTGATCTCATACCAAATTAGTTAACATTTACAATTTGCAGGAGAAGGATTGTCATCATAAGCAGATTGCTTGAAAAAATGACAACCCCAGGTTAAAACTCATTGATTAATATAATACATTAATACAGCAGAATCGATATACAGTACATTTTATGAAAAACAGCAGTAATCTAATTTGAGCATTGAAGATGGAGATGATAAGGATGAAGATGACGGTGAAATGGTGAAGATGAAGGTGATGGAGAGGATGATGATGGTGATGATGCTTTAATGACACAACGACACAGAAATTTTACTTCAAATATTCTGATATCAACATGGATTTAACGTTTGCTTTAAATGAGTAAAGGGACGTGGATCTTTTTATAGATTCTGGTAGAGAGTTCCACAAATCAGGACCATGGTGTCTTATGGATCTCTGCGCAATAAGCAATTTGGGGTTGATTAAATGGAAATTAGAAGAGTTCCGCGTAGGGTATGAATGGATAGATGTGTTCATAGTATAAAAATTGTGAAATGAAGGTGGGAGCATGTTATTTACGTATTTGAACATAAGCAGTAAGCTTTGAAATGAATTTATGTCAAAAATAGTTAGAGTCTTTAGTTTATGGAATAATGGATTTGTGTGTGATAAATATTGCGAATTAGTACAAATTCGAATTGCTTTTTTCTGTAATAAATATATTGTATTAATTTTAGTTTTTGCACACGTTGCCCAAACTATATTGCAGTACGATATATACGGCAATATCAATGAATTGTAGAGTAAAACGAGTGTAGTATGAGGAATTATGTTTTTCATTTTGTAAAGTACACCTACGTTTCTGGAGATGTTAGTAGTTATACAACGTATATGTTCATTCCAATTTAAATTTTCATCTATTGTGACACCTAAAAACTTTGTTTCTTTTTTCCTTTTGAGTGGAATATTATCTATGCTTATGTCGTATGGAAACTCAGTAATATGTGAACTTGTATGCTTAAAATACATAAAGTTTGTTTTGTCTATATTAAGTGATAGCCTATTACATTTAAACCATAAAGATAGTTTAGGTAATTCACGATTAAATGTATCTACTAAAGTTTCTAAGCTAGTGTGTGAACAAAAAATGTTTGTGTCATCGGCAAATAATACAAATGATAATAAAAGCGTTACAGTAGTCAAATCATTAATATATATAAGGAAAAGTAGGGGGCCAAGGATCGATCCTTGTGGAACTCCGCATTTTATTGTCTGAAAATTAGAAGAAATATTATTGTGAGTGACATATTGTTTTCTATCAGTCAAATAACTCTCAAACCATGATAGTGTGATTCCCCGAATTCCATAATTTTCAAGTTTTTTAAGTAAAATCTGGTGGTCAAGAGTGTCGAATGCTTTGCTTAGGTCCATGAATACTCCTATTATGTGTTCTTTATTTGTCATTGCATTTGTAATTTTATCGTATATTTGTATTAAAGCCTGATCAGTTGAATGCCCTTTCCTGAATCCATATTGGTTTGAATTTAGAAACTGAAAAGTATCTAGGAACTTATAAAGTCTTTTGTAAATAATCTTCTCTAATATTTTGGATATGCTGGGGAGAATAGAAATAGGCCTATAATTTGTTATTTCATGTGGATTGTCTTTTTTTAAAACAGGATTTACCTTTGCAATTTTTAGGGGATCTGGACATTTACCGGTGCTGATCGACAGATTAAAAATATGACACAATGGAGTGACAATATAATGTATGATCTGCTTAAGAAGGAAAGTACTAATTCTATCATATCCCTTTGATTTGCTGGATTTGAGATTTTTTGTTATTTCAATTATTTCCTGAACATTTGTGGGGTTAAAGAATAGGGAAGAATTGATGGGTGTGGGAAGAAATTTTGCAAAACTTTGGTTTGGTCTGGCAAGGTTGTTTGCCAAAGAGGGTCCTATGTTAACGAAAAGGAATTAAAGGTATCAGCTACATCATCTGAATTTATTGCAGCAGCATGAACTGTGAAATTGTCTTTAGGTAATACTTTGGGTTTCTTGCCAATCAAATCGTTGATGATCTCCCATGTGGCTTTCATGTTTGATTTAATTTTGTTAAGTTTCTCGGAATAAAACAATTTGCGAGAAGCCCGAATTATATTGGTTAGTCTATTTCTATAAGTTTTATATTTATTTTTGTTTTGAATAGAAGGGTTCTTTAAAAATGTCTTGTATAGTTTATTTCTGGTATGTATGGATCGTAGAATAGCTTTAGTAATCCATGGCATTTTTGCTTTTCTTTTTTTGATAGGTGATAGAGGAAAATTTTTATCGTAATATTTCTGCAATTTTTGGTTAAAATTTGTGTAAGCAATATCTGAATTTGACTCATTAAATACATCTAACCATTCCTCAATCGCAAGATCACTTTTAAACGATTCAATATTTATTGGGGATTCTTTACTATACATTGTAGATTTAGGTGAATTTTCTTTTGAAATATCATTATCACATAATAAGAAAACCGGTAAATGATCAGCTATATCAGATATTATTAGTCCGCTGGAAGTATCTCTGTTTAGTATGTTTGAAAATATGTTGTCGATAAGTGTTGATGAATGGCTATCAATTCTGGTCGGTTGATCTATGTGGGGATAATAACCAAATGAATGCATAGTGTGTAGGAATAAATCGTTGTCATTATTTTGGGATAACAGGTCAATGTTAAAATCACCCATTAGATATATTTGTTTATCTTCTTTTGTTATGGTATGAAGGCATATTTCAAGCTCTTCGCAAAATAAATTTGCATTGCCATGAGGGGGTCTGTAAACTAATCCAATAATTATATTTTTGCCTTTCGGCTTCATGATTTCTAAGAATAGAGTTTCACTTTGTTTTAATGATATTTCTTTTCTTATTTTAAACTGCAAATGTTCATTGATGTAAAATGCTACACCACCTCCTCTTTGATCTTCACGATCTCGCCTTATAAGATTATAGTTTTGCAAGTTGAATATGTTAGGTGAATTATTATGAAGCCATGTTTCCGTGACACCGATAATGGAGAATTTGAAATTATTTAGAGTAAAGAGTAATGATTCCAATGATTCAAAGTTTTTGTTCAAACTTCTGGCATTAACGTGAAGCAAACTGAATTTGTGTTCTGTGTCTCTAAATTTAGAAGTAAAATCTTCAGTTGAGTAATATTTATTACATGATGCATTGTTTGTATTGAAAATAGAAAAAATGTCTATGTCATTACTCGTGAAGAAAAAACGATATTACCAAGATTTTAAGATCGAAGATATGATAACTGATTTGTATGTAAATTTTCTGTGCCGGAACAGTATGATGATGATGATGATGATGATGGTGGTGGTGATGATGATGATGATGATGATGATGATGATGATGATGATGATGATGATGGTGGTGGTGATGATGATGATGATGATGATGATGATGATGGTGGTGGTGGTAATGATGATGATGACAATGATAGCAAATCATACGGGAGGTCAATGAAGTCCTAACCTGCGAGCATCTGGCCACCTTAACGTTAACAGAAAGTAGAACCAGAATTGTTGTAATCACAAAAGTGAATAAAGAAATGAAACCTGTCTAAATAATTCTATAAAAATCTATCGATAAACCTTAGTCAAAGAACCAAACATAAATTAAAAAGAATAGTAAAAATCGGAATACATGCAGTGTAAAATTGCGGGTAACAGATCGATTAAATTCAGTACAGGTATTAATTTCTTGTTGGATTACAATTAACGAAATTAAGCAAACATGTGGTGCGAGGCAAGGCTAGTACAATGCCTTTGAGAAAAATGGATACAGAGACAGTTATATACTAAAGTGATTTAAAATAAATACCACTGAGCATGTACATGCAAGAATATTGACAGCAAAAAGTATTTAAAGGTTCTTTCGTATATTGAAAATAAATTAGACAAATTGTTTTTTTCCTACAACATTACAATAATTAGCTATATACAGTACCTAACAAGTATAGCTACATAGATCATTCAACGATTACGTACACAAAAATATCATAATGAGTAAGGTCACTGACACTTTAACATTGATTTTTTTTTCTTAAATTTAGTATCCATTATTATAAACAAAGCAAAGTACATGTAACTACCTGTAATCGGTTGCACAAGTTCGACTGACTTTACCTGTGTTGTAATGTTAAATTTTGTTATGTATTAATTTAAAAGATTGCAATATCACGAAAGGCAAAAAATAAATCAGGCATCAAGCCGTCCAGAATGCAAAGAGTGTACGTAATGGTGAACTTGGCAGCAATCGATTGCTGGAAATCAAATAGTAAGCCATTAATCATGAAAGTTATTTTCTCAAGAGTGAATTCCAGCAATCGATTGTAAGTATTTCTTCAGCCATTACATATTTTGAATCATTATGTACTTTAATGAATGAAAAAATGTTGTCCATTCAATACAAAATGGTTGAGAAATTCACCATAAGTCGAAACCCATACATGGCAACATTACAAAAATAACTTGGTACTTTTTTATCACTATATTGATGTAAATTTCGTTGGTAAATTTATAAGTGCTAGTAATCGATTGGAAGTATTAAACTTACTTCGGCAAACAGGCTAAAACCAAAACAATCCAAAACATGTACAGGCACACATCCTGGATATTTTTTTTTCTTTTGGTGTATGAAAACATATAGACCATTTCGTAAAAAAGATTGAGAAATTCACCATCATACGAAAAGCACACATGGCAACATCACAACAGGTAAGTTGATACTTTTCACTTTACACATATTCTATATTGATATAAATTTAGAATAGAATTGATTGAAAATAAGTCGAATCGCCTACATGGTAAGACCAATTTCCTTTACAGATATAAATTTATTGAGGTATGTTTTCAACGGAAATGATGAGCAATATAATCAATACACTAAATGCTGAAATTTTGGTCAGTCTCGATTAAACTAGTCTTTATAATGTACCCTCTCGAATTTATCGGTGTGATAACAATGTAATGTTGTATACCTAACAATGTAATGTGTAAGGACACTATAACTTTGTCTATTTTTTTTGTCTTTGGACTTACACTATAAATCTACATGAATTGAATAGTTGTAATAATTTTGTTCTCTATACTCCACCCTGACCATATACCTTTACCGTTTCACTTGAATGAACCTAAGTCACGCATTTTCTACACACCAGAAACCGAACGCACGACACTGCACACCTCCGAGTAAGCTCGAAAGACCCCAAAGACCCAGGTAAAATTACCCCACATTAGATACATACATATTTATTTCTATATACTCTCGTCATGTATGTACATCATATGTGTATGTGTGCATATGTATGTATGTATATATATATATGTATTTATGTTTATATGTGCATGTATTTTGTATATGTATGTATATGTATTTGCATATATTGTATACGTAAAAACGTCATTGTTACGTATTTTATCACATGTATATGTCCATCTGTTCCTCCTTCTGTACTATTGATTTTGTTTCGTTCATTTTTGTATAGAACCCATGAAGAAGGCCTAAGGCCGAAAGCTCAGGGATTAAAATTGTGGTCTATCACCAACGTCAAATCGTCTTGTAATTTTTCGCCTATATATATATATATATATATATATATATATATATATATATATATTAATTATGTCCTTAGTTACAATCCTAGAAATTTATAGTGTAACAATAAACAGAAGATGACCAATCACTTCCGTTGTAATTCAAATTTACTTAAAGGACAAGTCCACCCCAACAAAAACTTGATTTGAATAAAAAGAGAAAAATTCAACAAGCATAACACTGAAAATTTCATCAAAATCGGATGTAAAACAAGAAAGTTTTTAAAGTTTTAAAGGCATTTTAAAGTTTCGCTTATTTTCAACAAAATAGTTATATGAACGAGCCAGTTACATCCAAATGAGAGAGTTGATGACATCACTCACTCAGTATTTCTTTTGTATTTTATTATATGAAATATGAAGTATTTTGATTTTCTCGTCATTGTCATGTGAAATGAAGTTTCATTCCTCCCTGAACACGTGGAATTACATTATTTTAACATTTTGTGCTTCAGGCAAGGAGGTCCTAATCGTCAAATTCGTAAAAATTGAAATATTGTTCAAACAATAAAAAAAACAAAAGAAATGGTGAGTGGGTGACATCATCAACTCTCTCATTTAGATGTAACTGGCTCGTTCGTATTACTATTTTGTTGAAAATAAGCAAAACTTTTAAATGTCATAACTTTCTCATTTTACATCCGATTTTGATGAAATTTTCAGCATTGTGCTTGTCTGATTTTTCTCTATTGATTCAAATCAACATTTTTTTCTGAGGTGGACTTGACCTTTAAAATGTGCATATTTAGCGCATTTGCTTCTCGCTTGTGCGATGATTGGAATATCATCCATCCAATTAGGGTATTTGTAATAAACATTTTAGAGGTGGCGCTGAAATTAAAGTAGCGCATTTTCGCAATCACTACGCAGACGTTTTCGTCAAAAATTCACTTGAAAATACACGTCAAATCACAAGGAACAGCTGAAAGGTTTTTGTCGAATGTTGGAGGACCTGGACAGCAGATCGTCCGAAGATTCGGACCGGACCCCCAAAAATGCAAATGTATTGTTTGTCCACAGTCCAGGGGTACGTTTCATGAAAGGACCGTGTCGGACGTTTTATCCGACAAGTCCCATTTTATCCGACAGATAGGCCTACCATAGTAATAGTACCTCTCAGCCAATCAACATCAGAGGAAGATGTCAGATCTGACAACTTGTCCCCAGGACGACACTGTTCTTTTGGCTCACCGATTTTCGATAAAGGCTGTTTTGTCATTGAAGGATTTTGACAAGAGATTTTCTATGTTATAGAAAGCGTCTGATTGGTGATTGTGAAAATTCTCTATTACAACTCACTCGACATCCGTTGTTATGAGATATACTGTTTGTTGACCTAACCCGGAAGAGAATAGTACTTACTTGACGGCCGTTGTTATGAATGGTACGAAGGAGATATTGTTTGTTGACCTAACCCGGAAGAGAAGAGTACAAGTCGACCTCAGAGAAAAATAAAGAACAAAGAAATATCAATACCATCATTTTAATGCATTTAAAGTCAGAACAAATAACGTATGGCAAGTAACGGCAGAAAAAAAACAGAAAGGAAAATATGACTGATATAAGATATTTGATAACAATAATAATGATAATAATTATTATAATACTAATTAAAATGAACAATGATGATGATATTAAAAACAGTGATTAACTTTGTTTCACTATTTTGTATACTTCCTTAAAATACCTTTCATATCAATTTCGTTCTTTTCTGAATGTACAGTTATTTTCTATCATGCCTAGATTTATTTGCTATTTCGTATAAAATGAATTGAATTGAACTACATGTAGTTGGAATTTATGTAAATAATTTTAGTAAATATGATTATGATAACAAAACAATAATGATAACAATATGAAAACATAGAGTATATGCCGCCAAAATTGTTATTTGTCTGTTGTACGTAAGCCAAAACAATATTTATGAAATATTTTCACTTACATAAATTTGTATAAAATAGGTAAATTACCCCCTCCCCCATTTGCAAAGAAGTGCCCAATAAAAGGATTTCCAAAGTTTTCAATTAGAGATACTTCCGCCCATCTGAAGGATGGGGTGTCGTATATTTCCGTGCCTGATGCGTGCCAAAAATCCATATACCACACCAACGAAATTCACGAAACCAACTAAAACCGGTCGTTATAGTTCATTACTTCGGGAGTTTTTCGTTCAGCGATGTATTACGGTTGATTCAAGATTAGAGAAAATAAGCCCAGAAATCTTTTTTAAAAAAATTGATGAAAAACAGCAGTTTAGTTCTTGATTATAAACAAACGACACATTTTCTCTTTTTTGTCAGCTTCAAAACTTGGATGAAACTGTTGTTCCTGTTCACCAATTTTCGACAAAGACCTCCTGGATGTTCTTTGTCATTTGACGGGCACTTTAAATACATTTACTTTGTTCTTGAATATTCTATACGGTGCTGAGCGAAAATGCGCTCCTTTGTCTCAAATAATAATGGATTTTGTCTGTCCATAAGCTGCGGTTTCTGTCAGTGTGGCTGTATAGTCTGCAGGAACAGACCCTGATTGAAACTTTGATTAACAAGTGTGTCTCCACGCAAAGACTAGCACATACTAAACTTGCTGTTTTGAGAGGGCCTTCGGTACACAAGCCATGAGTAGGCTGCACATTCAGACCATTAACTCAAGTAAAGAGTTTGCACAGCAGACTAGTGTGACTGTGGGAGGGTGTATAGGCCTACTTTTCTGGTTTTGAGTAATATTTTACTACTAATCCATAGATTTTAATACTGAGGAGATTTAAGGAAGGCGCCCTCTACGTTCGTTGGTTGCTGCCCTTATTATTTCAAAAGTGACTTTGAAGGGAAAAGGAACCCGGCAGTAGCATAAATGAGACTAAAATTACAGTGAGGGAACCAGACATTGGGTGTTGGGCGAAATTCATGAAAAGCTGCATGCGTGAAACTTTTTAAAAACTTTTTAGATTAAAAATTGTAATTTTGTGATAGGTTTGATATTATATTCAGAAAACGGTTTTCTTTTTCCTTTTATTTTCTTGGTGGTTATTTTTTTTTTGGTGTTTGTGCATGTGTTGGGGGGGGGGGGGTCCATGGTCCCATGCACGGTCCCAATCTGTAAACAGTAAAGCAAGTGAAATCCATGACGTGATACACACACCATTATAATTTAGGAAAGTCTAGAGATCATCGGGGGGGGGGGATCTCTTTTCAGTTTGATTAAAAACAATAATGCTCCCCCAGGGAGTGGATAATTACACTGTGAGCGGGCATGCCAGGATCCTATGACCAGTATCAAAGCATCTGTAGAAAACTAGCACTTAGAAACGTCATCCCAATGTATTAAGCGCATAAAATCGGATTATTATTAATGAAAATGTCAAATAGATAAATATTTTGTTTTATCATAAATTTTGTATTGTACATGATTTATTATCACCATGTTTGATTCTTTTTTCTGTCTTTTTATTTATTTATTTATTTTGTTACCTTTGTATTACCTCTTATGCCTATTATTGCCATTGTTATAAGTTGTTATATTTCTTCTATGTCCCCAGGAGGGGCCGTCAAAGAAATAAAATCATTGTCATTGTCATATAAACTTGTCTAACATCATTTTCCTCGAGAAGTAGGGTTTATATACTACAACCTATCTGTATCTGTCCGTTGACGTACAATCACCAGCATCTGGTTGTCGCGTACGTTTGGGTTTAGGGGTCAAGCGCTAAACACAGTTAATTTTGGTAGTGTGCTTTGGAGACAAGGGTGTTGATGTCCAAACTTTCAAGTTTGAGTTTGAAAACTCCTACGTCTTTAGAATTTCTGACATCCTCAGAGAGAAGGTTCCATTCTGGGATGGTCTTGGGATACAGGGAGTGTCGGTAGCAGTCTTTATTTGATCTTATAACATTGTATTTGAGAGTTCCCTTTTGTCTTGTTCGATATCTACAACTGGTTGGGTTTTGAGATTGAAGGTGGGCTGATATGTTGGAGGGTACAAATCCATGTGTCTCTTTGTACAAGGTTGTCAGTCTAGCCTTACTTCTGATGACTTTCAATGTGTCCCACTTTAGTTTTTGTAGCATCTTGGTGACACTAGATTCCCTACTGTAATCCTTCAAAGTAAATCTAGCCGCTCTATGTTGAACCCTTTCTAATTTGTCCTGGTCTGATTTGTGTTGTGGATCCCAAACTGCTGCGCAGTATTCCAACCTTGGTCGTATTAGAGATTTTTATATGCAATTTCCTTTGTACGAGTCCTGCAAGAGTGCAGATTTCTCTTTAAGAGTCCCAACATCCTATTGGCTTTTGATGAAATTTGGTCAATATGAGTTGACCAACATAGGTCCCTTGATAACTCCACACCGAGATAGGGATGATGTTGAGACAAAATAACAGGTCAAAATTTAGAGTTTATAAATCGATAAAAACGCGAAATCGACGATTTCCGCGATACTTAGATACGCTAAAAATACGATGTTAACAAAATAAGACTTAGATGATGAAAACAAAAAGGTTAAAAAAGTGGATTTAAAACAGATAGACCGGAGCTATCTCAAGGTGCGTGTTGAGCGCTTGACGACCCCGCCAACCACTAGTCTCCTTTATGAGAACAATAGTTTGAAACGCCCTTTTAAAGAAAGTTTTGTCCTATTGTATGCACTTGGCCTGGCATACAATTAGATTTCATCATTCATAATTCATTAATAGGCATATCCCCGATATCATGAAAACCATATACAGCGCGTCCCAGAAAAAACGAAACCGAGATTTAGCGATCATTTATCGTTACTTAATCAGAAATAAAATAGACAAATGACCTACCAAATTAAAGCTTAGAATCTCTTCTTTCATCTGATATTACTTAGATTATTTCTCATTCACGCCTGAGTGAGCAAATACAATTTGAAGAAAGGATATCAAAAACTCATTTGGCGGGGGGTATCTGGGTTTCAAAAAGAAAACCACATTTTTGCAAAGTTCAATATCTCCTCTTTAATTTGATACCTAAATTACAGAAAATGGTCAAGAAATAACAAAGTTCTGGTCATTTGAAATAAGGCTTGAATTTCAATAATTTCATAAAATTAAGAGGTTCTCCAGGCTGGCTTTCAAACTCACTCGACACTCTGTTTTGTTGACGATCAGCCATGCATTAAATCTTTTGTTCACCATGCGAAAGCTTCTGTGGGAAACCGGTGAAAACACGTTTATCTCATGAAATTATGGAATTACAAGCCTTATTTCAAATGACCAGAACTTTTTTTATTTCTTGACCATTTCCTGTAATTTAGGTACCAAATTAAAGAGCAGATATTGAACTTTTCAGAAATGTGGGTTTCTTTTTGAAACCCAGATACCCCCCGCCAAATGACTTTTTGGTATCCTTTCTTCAAATTGTTTTTGCTCACTCATGCGTGAATAAGAAATAACCTAAGTAATATCAGATGAAAGAGGAGATTCTAAGCTTTAAATTGGTAGGTCATTTGTCTATTTTATTTATGATTAAATTATGATAAATGATCGCTAAATCTCGGTTTCGTTTATTCTGGGACGCACTGTATTTTCTATTTTTAGGACTTACATGCCAGACAAATACATGTAGACGGTGCACAGGACAGTTAGCCATGAAAACATAAACATGGGGTCCATGATGAGTTCTGATTATTCAACTTCTGTTTCCTACACACAAAATTGTCCAGTGTTTTTTTTCCAATGAGAGCAGCAGGTGCTCCGGTCCCCCGTGACCAAACTCTCCTCCGACAGGTCGCCGGAAACTCCGGGTGTCATTTGCGCCGTGCCCAATCCATATCCTTGTCGTTCCACGGTCACGCCAGGAATGATACAATCCTCTTCATTCGCATTAATTGCATGCATTATTACAAGGCGCCAAAATAAGATGCATAAAATATGACGTTGCTCAGACAACTACGCATGCGCATACCATCGCTTGTGACGTAATAAAACAATGCGCGCATGATCTGTGAGTCTCTTTGCGATGTGGCTTGCACGTACTGTGTTTCAGACAACTTGGTAAGAAATTATAGATGTCTATCATTCTGTGTTCATGGATAGGGCATCATGCTAGTGATGATTATTGGACCATACCTCGTTTGTTAACCACCCTTTTTAAATACTAGTTCATTTTTGTTAACTCTTAACAGAATAAGTAGAGAAAGCTTAGAACGCATATAGTCTTTGAAATCCTTCTTTTTAGTTTTCATATGTAGTCAATGGTACTCCCCTCAGTTATGCATAATTACCAACCCTCAAGAATCTTACGATCCTTATCATCTAATCTCTTTAATACAAATTCCAGTTCCTGTGGAATTCTCTCCTACAGACTTGAAAGCCCAGACTTCAGTGACCACCTTCAAGCTATATAAGGGCGACCTGAAAACATAGAAAGCTGTTTTTGATAGACATTGTTCAGAAAGGTAGCTTTTGTTGTTGTTTTGCTCTGAAGCGCCTTGAGCATCTAATCAAGATGGAAAGTGCGATGTACAAATCTCATGTATTATTATTATCGTTATTGTTCATTATGAAGATGTTCGTCATCGCGGAGAATTCAATAGTATACAAAATATGAGTTGAATGGATCATTATTTCATCCGTTCACCGAATGAAGTATTCTGTCCATTGCGACACCTAAAAATTGATTTATTTTTTCATATGAAATTTATGAATAAGTTCGATGCGAAACATGCTCATGCAGCGCAGTAAGAGTTTGCCGAAGTAGGTCTGTTGATTGCTACGTCATTACAACATGCGCACTGCTGGTGCCTGCAGCTGCAGTCTCGGTGTGCGAGTGCATGGACAAAATCGTATGGATGGCCGGATCAAAAATTGCACGGTTGATGACGTCATTGCAAAATGGGCTGAATGAACAATAACAAACAACCAATCAAATCACAAGGATCTAGTCATATAAAGGGAACTAATTGGGGCTCCACATAGAGGTATATCTATATTGTCGTCGTCCCAAGTTTGCGCACCTATATAACGGTTGAGTTCAGAGTAACATTTCTTTTTGCAAAGTCTTTCCTTTAATTGATAATGTTCCTTGTATTATCATGAGTAAGTGTACGAAATATCTCATACAAATTTAAAAGACATCATAGGATTTTCTTGTAAAAAACCTTGGGCAGTCATTTTCAAATTGAAAAACAAAAAATGATAAGGCCTACCCCATATCTGCGCGCCCATTCTCTTTGCACAGGATTTTGATATTTTGATGAGAAAGGCGGCATTTTGCGGCCGTCACATGAAATACCCAAAATTCATTATTTTCCAACATTTTGAGTCGGATTTTTAATGAATCTGTCTAATATGTTGCATGTATAAAGTTTGTGTTCTTCTCTCTTCTTTTATTAGAATCGCGCAGATAAGCGTGTGTGCAGACCCCCCCCCCCGGGGGGGGGGGGCACTTACATTGGTGAGGGGATAAAGGCATGCGCGATAAAAAAAACACGTAAAAAGGATGTCTTTTTGACGATAGGGCACGTTACGTACGTAACTAATCAGTCAAAAATGACTAGGGTCAGCTGGGTGCAACTGTTATTCTAGACATATTTAACTATTTTCTAGTCATTTACTATTTTCTAGTCATATACTAGAACAGAGTTATTTCTGACTAGAATATATGTCAGAAATGTGACTATCAGTGATATTGCCATATCAGTTACTCCCAACTGACTACTGGTCTTGTCAATTTGACTGATTTGTTTTAAGAGTGTGGGAGGGGGCTTCAGCCCCTCCCCCCCCCCCCACTTTTTTCCAAGACCGTGTACAAAAACGTAAAAATGACCATATGATTGTGATTTTTAGCATATAGTCACCCCCCCCCCCCCACTTTTAAAACCGTTCCGCGGCCCCTGCTTAGTTTTCAGCTTTTACCAGAGTTTTAATCTCAGGTAAAAGTTTAAAGTTTTAAGCAACAGGCCCCAGCGAGCAACATAGAGATGGCCCCAGTCATAGAGATATATACTAGGCCTATACATCTCTGTGGCCCCAGTGCAGCTAGCTGGCTCCATGAAATATCTGACCAATCAGAGTACACTTCCGGTTTCGTCACACTCTTGATCTAAATTAACCCTAAATTAGCTGCCCAAGGTTATAAGCTAAAAAAAACTCAGTCAACAACAACAGTACTGCTTGATTCTGAAACATGTTGGCAGCGGTCGGACTTGAGTGGTTTCTATTCCTGCAGAAAGAATGGTGACTTTTATTCCACTACTAAACTATGACTAAACTTTTGCCTTGCCAGACTAACCAGGGAGCTGAGCTCCAGACAAGATTAGATTGAACTTTGAAGATGTCAGCCCACTCAGCCCCACACATGTAAGTCTGTGTTAGTTAATTTTCTATCTTTACTTGTTCATTGAATGAGTGCTTGTAGGCCCTAATTGAATTAATGCATGCCACGGACACCCGATTCGCATATAATTCTGTATAACTCTCTATCTGTATCCTTCCTCCATAAAGGGAAATGGGGAAAGAGTTCCAGATGCACTCGCCTCTAAAAATAACAAAAGATTGTTGAGACTTCCTGTTCGTTCACGTCTTCAGATTTTTTTATCACTTTTATTTTGTCTCGCCCACCAGAGGTGAAGGCGAGACTGATACCCCTTTCATAGACCCAATTACGCGGCTAGTAGCAGCATAATTTGGTCATAAAATCAGAGGAGGAGCAGAGTTATCCGCATTATTTTGATGCTGCAATTATCTGCATAATAGCACTCATTCAATGAACAGTTCTCAGTTATCATGGTTATATCTCCATGTGTGGCAAAATACCTTGTTCATTGAATGAGTGGGTGGCAATGTTTGGCTTATTCTCCTTTTTTTGTTTGGGGCAAATGGTTGATTTTTTTACACTGAGAGTTTCCACTACACCTATTGTTCATACAACTTGGCTCTTATTTAAATTTGATACTTTAAATAATTTTTTTCTTCATTGAAAATAAAGATCAAAAAATTAAAATTTTCTTGCCATATTACTTTCCACCAATAGAGGGCATACACAAAAATATGCCCAAAATTCAAGTTTTTGAGCGCTCTGGTGATTACAAAAATTATTCCCAAGTTACTAATGAAAATAAATTGCAACTGTATGGAAATTAGTAATTTTGGTCACAAAAGTTACATTTTAATGAGTTTAAAGTGTGTGCTCTGTACAACATTGGCATACCATAGTCCTACATGTACCTGTAGATTCCTCACAGGCAGGGTGGTAGCAGTGAACAAGTGCATAATAGCAGCATCGGGACCAGATTTTGACTTCATGAACGCATTTCGAAAGTAATGCGGATAATTGCCATGGAGTGGTCACAAGGTCACCCTTTTCCAACGCAACTGCATCGGAGGGGGGGTGTGCGGTTGCCATGATGATTATCCTCCTTTTTCAGGACTGGCGCTCGTAAAAATTAGTGCGGATTATTTTCGGAGTTAATGAACGCAATTTTTATTGAATTATCCGCATTACTCTTAGGTTGCTAATTGGAGGATAGGTTTATGAAAGGGGTATTAGGGATTCAAATGTCGTCCGTCCATCACAAATCTAATAACACATAAGTCCTAAGTTGCTTTTCAACCAAACTTAGATGGTAGATGGTCTTGGGGGACCTGCATGTGATGCTGCAGTCAGAGGTCACATGAGAAGGTCAAAGGTCATTTTCAGGTCAAGGTTAAACAAGACTCTTATAACACCTAACTCTGCATCCGTAAGTCACTTTTTAACAATACTTGGATGGTAGATGAACTTAGGCGACCTGCATGTTTTGCTTCAGTGGGAGGTCACATGGTAAGGTCAAAGGTAATTTTCAGGTCAACATTAAAGTTTACGTGCAAGGCTCTTATGACAAGTGTTATTCCATCCCAGTCATTTCACAATGAAGTTTTCATACAATTCTGTAGCATGCCCTCGCAAATCACGATATTTCTGGTTATTTTCATTAGTGGGCGAGACACAAAATCGCTTTTGCCTTGTTTGAATTATGGGGAAAATTGTGTATGTTCTCTTTAGGGACAAATTGTCCGTTATGTAACATGCCATTAATTTGTTTGATTAAAGTCTGTAATTAGAGGGATTTAGCTTATGACATGAAACTTGCCTGTAATATACTAAGAGTATTGTGACTTCTATCACACTAAGTTACAAGTTGTCAAATGAAATACTTTCAGAGAATTCTCAACTTGAAAAATATGTTTCAAAAATTGTCTTTTTTTCTGTATCCCATACGTAACGGCCCATCTTTTCTCTCTAAAAGTTCAAGGTCAAATGTCACCATTTTTTTGCATTATTATTCTTCAAGATGTCTACCATCATGAGGGTATTCAATCTAATCAAAGTCAATTAACACTATTTTTTATTTCATTAAAGCCTCTGAAATGTCCCATACGTAACACGCTCAAATTCTTGGACTTTCCCTTCAATATATTTTTTTTCATGTGGATAAAAACATATAACATCTGTTCATATGCATTATCAATTGGTTTCTACTTAAAATATTCTCATATTTTATCCGATGTATTTTTTTTTACTCATGTAGAATTTTAAACTATCTAGCAAATGTATGTTCTGAAAGATTGGAATCTTAACAATATGCAAGTGAAGAACTTCCATAAATCCAAATACATCTACTTCTAACCTGAAAGTTTCATAAGAAGAAAATGTGTTTGATCATACGAAAAGTATATTTACAGGATGAGAGAATTGGATTAAGCTGTTTTAAAAAAAAAAGACCTGTAAACAAATGGCACTAAATTTTTTCAAGCAGCCATCCATTTATAAGGAAGCACAAACAATATTTGAGCTACATTCTTGCCTTTGATGTCTGGTGTTTCAAGCTGGGCATTGCTCCATTGGAATATGTTTGTTGTTATTCAGTCTAAGATTAAAACTCCTTGATCCAATAATATGGTCCTACAAACTCTCATTCCATCTCAATATTTATGGCAAATGTCTTGTCAAGGCTTTTATAGAAGTAGAGGGTGTTGCAAGAAAACATTGTGATCAATTGCAAATAAGTGCTACAATTTTGCAATTGATGTAGTTGTAACCATAGCAAAATCTTCATTATTCTTGTCGCAACAAGCAGACCAGCAATCAAGTTTGCAATTGATTCGAAGACATCATTAATTGCTAATTAACAATCGATATACTAATTATAACTGTAGCCAATTTATTTTTATTTTTTGGTCGCAAGGAGCCGACCAGCAATGAAATGCAACTATAGATATTTGTTTTATACTTCTTGATGTTAGAAGCCATCCAGCAATCAAGTTTGCAATTGATTGGAAGACATATGATTGATGGCTAATTTTACAATTGATATACCAATTTTAACCAGAGCAAACTGATTCTTATTTCTTGTTGCCAGAGGCAGGTCAGCCATCAAGTGCAAATTTTTAATTTACAAGACTAATAATGGTTTTTACACCTAAATTTGACTTGCAATTGATTGCAAGTTTCTTGCGATGCGCCAGTAGACCGTGATTTCTGTTTATTTGATCTTTTCTTTGTTGCTCATACGTATGCTTTTCATTGCCAAATCCCCCACGTCACTATCCTCTCTTCTATGTTCATTCATTATTCACACAGTCTGACATGGAAGAACCAGTCAAGGACACAGGTGCTTCATTTGAACCTGTGCCCACTGATGATAAAGGTAGGTTGTTACCATGGTTACTGATTTTAGTTGATTTCTACCACTCAGCTTTATTCAGGGATACATCCCCCCCCCTCCCGAGATATCTTCATTCCATAATTAGCTTTTCCAGCTCCACACAGTGTGTCTCTATATTCATTCGTGTGTTGCTTTTCCAACCTTCAAAATGTCAAGTAAATTGATCAGGGATCTGTTTGGTTAATCAGATTACAGTAACTTTGTTTGGGAATATATATTTTGTAATATCAATACACATGTTTCCACTTTCATTCATATGTTGCTTTCCAACATTCCAAATCATGAAGTAAATTGATCAAGGACCTGCTTTATACATAAATACTGATGATGATGGTAACTTTGCCATTATGGCTTTCATCTTGATTTCGATTGGCTATTGAGCCCTGTTTGACCGTGGTAAGTACAGTAATGGAAAAGTCACCATAAATCGTAAATTCTGAATGTTACCGGGTCCCAAGACCATTTCACTGCACTGTCAGCACGACCAAGTTATCATTCCTGAACAGTCATCCCATGCGTAGTCAGTTACCCGAGCTTCTCAGTCATCAAAACTATTCAAAGGTCAGCAAATGACCTCTTGTCACCGTTGATAGTAATTGTGAAATGGTCCACATTGTGTTGTGTAGTTTTATTACCTTTTTTTGATCAGCACGATAAGATTCCATGGATGTGGATGCAGTGGCGGACCGTGACCGGAGGAGACAAAGCATTGGAGGGGCACAGCATTGTTCACAAACAATACAGTGCCCCTCCAATCATTGTCTCCTCCAGGTCACGGTCTGCCACTGAGTGGATGTTTAGTCAATCTCAAAGTCTTTCTCTTATTAAAGGAGACTTGATTAAAAAATCGCTCTATTGAATAATTTATCAAATAATTAAATCAAATCTGTTCACTCTTCCTGGTGCTTTGATAGCCAATACACCTGTATGTATCTTCCTTTTTGTTGTTGTTGCATTTTTACAAAAAAAATGTTTCTTGATTCAAGACAAGAGAGAAAGAAAAAAGGAAAGTTATAAGTATTGAATAGAAAGCATCTTGTATACTTCATAACGTGGTGACAGGACTTTTGCTTCTGCGACAATGTTCCGGGCTTAATTTCGTCTAAGATATAGGGTTAAGGTTGCAATAGGGTTTTATGTTAGGTTTGAGATTAGGTTTAGAATAGGGTACAGTATTTAACCCAGGGTTGAAGTTGGTCATGTGATTAGTGTGTGGAATTTAGAGTGGAGCAATCGTCGCCAGAGTGAATGTCATAGAACCCATTATGTACCTCGTATTGTTACACAATATTCCTCATAATAATTTTTTTGCAGAGTGTCCACTCATCGGGTACATCATCAGGGGAGACGCCGCCCCCATCACACCAACGCACAAGACGCACAAATTTGTGATAACCAACTTCCAGGTACCGGCCAAGTGTGCTCACTGTACATCGTTGATGCTAGGTCAGAGTAGGCATGGCATGATGTGTGGTGGTATGTGTATATTCCGTCATTATTTTATATCGTTTAGCATAAACCTTGTAGGTGTTTCATCAAAGTTGTCACCACTGACTAAATTGTCATTGCTGACTATTTAAGTGAAATCCTTGCTTTTGATTGGCTGAGAAGCACTGGCCTCTGTTTGTTACTCTGATAATTATGATAATATTTCGCATTTATATAGCGCTTAATGTATCAGAACGACCTCTCTAGGCGCTCAATAGAAATATTACCCCAGTCATCGGATCCTTGCATGCACGCATAAATTGTATGCACCTTCTCCACTCCCTGGGGAGCATTCCAACAAGAGTTCCAAGACTCAATTGCTAGGCATACTACATATAGGCTTTAACATCCTACCGGGTACCCATTTAACACCTGGGTGGAGAGTGGCAAAGTGTGGATTAACTCTAAAAAGAAGTGGGGGGGGGGCTGATTCAGCCCCTCCCCCTTGACATTTTTCGTGACAAATCCGCCGCTCGAAATTTGTGACCACGTCGCTTGTGACTTTTTACTTTCAAGACTCGCGCAACTTTTGAGACCAAAATTGTGACCTCGGGTACGCGGTTCCAAAATTAAGCAACATTTTGTAAGTGCATGCAGTTCCCAAATTACTCAAAAACGTGAATTTGTGTACAAATCCAATGCAAATAGTGTTTTTAGCCAAAATTCATAAATGTATCATCTTTTTTTCCCCTTTCACTGCTTAAAATCAATTAATTTTATCTTGTCAAAATAAAGTCCCCGACAATTTTCATTGAAAAAACAATAAAAACAACAAGTCAAAAAACAGAGAAATACATAAGAAATTTAGAAAACAATAGAATACATAAGACAGGGCTCCACACCCATTTTTTCTACTGGTTCAACCTGTTCATGTCGGACCAGTAGATAAACAGTTTTTCAAATTTTACCTAAAATCTACTGGTCCCCCAAAATAAAGAAAACATTTAAAAAAAGGTTCAAGTTTATTTTTTCTAGCCTTTCATTACCCCTCAAATAAAATGAAGGAATGAAGGACAAAAAGAAAGCAAGACAGAAACGAAGAAAGAAAGAAAGAAAGAAAAAAGAAAGAAAGAAAGGATAAAAGAAAGGAAGGAAGGAATAAAGAAGGAACAAAAAAGAAAGAAAGAAAGAAAGAAGGAAGGAAGAAAGAAAGAAAGAAAGAAAGGATAAAAGAAAGGAAGGAAGGAATAAAGAAGGAACAAAAAAAAGAAAGAAAGAAAGAAAGCAATAGGCTTACAGAAAGAAAGAACAAATCCAGAAAGTTGTAAAGAAAAGAAAGAAGAAGCAATAAAAAGCGAAGGTAAAAGGGGAGATGGAAGGAAGGACAAAAGAAAGAAAGAGAGGAAGGATTGAAAGAAGGAAGAAAGGAATTAAGGAAGAAATAAAGGAAGGAAGGGAAGGAAAGAAGCAAGCAATATAAAAAAAGTGTGTGTAATTCCCAATGGCGTCGGTTTATTTAGTCAGAAAAATGAATATCCATTACTCTGGAAGACTAAACTACTCATAATATTGGCTGATAACCATTATGAAACCCATTGCTTTCAACAATTCCTGCTAGCTCAGTGAGTCAGGCGACAGACTGGAGATGCCTTGTTCTGCAGCAAGAGGTTCAAATCCAAGTTCAATTCGGAAGTAAGAAAAAAAAAGGAAAAAGAGAACGAAAGAAGGGGGTTTGGAGAAGTATTCTTTGAACTTTGATAGGGACATACCTGTAGGAAATCTTTCCTCAAAAAAAACAGATCAAAGGTCAGTGATATCAGGGAGCAGTATGCGGAAGGGATGACCAAAGGGGGTGGGGGCACTCGAAAAAGCACCACCCCTTCAGAACTCCCATCTGATCAAAGATCCCTGTGCCAGGGCATAACTTACAAGAATATGCCCATCCATGCGCAAAGAAAATAAAAGAGCAATAAGCAGACGAAAATTAAATTAAGAATAAGCCAGTGAAGCGAATGGAATAAAGTAATGTTCTGAAGTACACTCTTAAATCAGTCAGATAATGAGAAAGTTATGAGCATTTGAATATTGCGAATTTGGGATCACTAATGCAACATGGAGCTCTCGGCAGTGCAACAAAGATGTGTGATGTCACAGGTGACCAACTTTCCGTGTGATGGACTATAAAATGACCCCAAAATGTCTATTTTGCTCTATCTTATGTGATCTCTTCATCCTAATGTAGGAATTCTTTGAAAATCTGTATTGCATGCCCTCCTATAGAAAGAATCTACTGATGGATGTCATAAGGGGCAGTTTAAGTGAAATATAAAGTAACTGGAATGTTGTTCACATGTGGCATCACACATCTTTGTCGCATTGTTTGCCAATTGGAGGATCTACATTACAATAATTTCCAATGCTCACACAAATTTCGTATTATTTGATCAATCTTTCTCGAATGTTTGTTGTCCTGTTTCTTTGATTTTTTCTGTTTTCGTACAAGTTATCTTGTTCCAAAGGTTTCATTTTCCTTTAATTCCTTGCACGCTAAATTAAGTTTTAACTTAAGTAAGGGGACAATAAAGTATCAAGATTTCCATTGATACTGATGATTATTCTTTAGAGATTGTCCAAGAAATTTTGCTATGTATTCGCATCTTTAATATGAAGTTAGGAGAGAAAACTAAGTATTACGATTGTTGAATTTAATTGTACAAATGTGCAAAATTGCAACATCAGCGTGCAAAGGGATAAGGTCGGAGTTCGCTGGTATCAGTAGAAATGACTGGAGACGCTTTCTATGGGTCACAAAGTCATCAATTCTGTGTATATTGATTTGTGTAAAGCAGGTGAGATTGTTAAGAGTCATTCCACTTCAGAACCAAGAACTAAGTTTTCTCTTAAATTTATTTTCCTACAGAGGGTATATAGAGTACTGTTCACGAGAACACAGCCCTAGAAAAGAGGTTCCATCTGGCAGAAGTGACCCAGCAGGAAGCATAGAATATGGAGGTAGATCAAGAAAAAGTTGCCGTCATGCTGGAGGATGAACTCGAGAAATTCAGGTCAGATGTCCAGAAGATGCCCAGAAACCAGTGGTAAGTTGTGCAGTATTTATCATTATTATTTAGATGCATAGGGTTACTTTTAGAGGCGCAGATATTTTTTGACGTCTTGCGAGGTTGTTTCAAAGAGACAAAATGTTAAAACTGATTTTTAATGTGTATGCCTATGAAAACCATCCAATATTTTCCATATTGGATGAAATGAATATTTTGCCCCACCCATAAGATTATCATTGGTTATTAAATGATTGTGCGTATGAAGCTATTGTTCCGTCGCAATGAAATTGCATTGTGTATTAGTTGCGCTTTTCATAATTATGCAGATGACGTGACACTACAGCTAGTTTATGTGCTAATAAATAATTGTGCGCATGAAGCTATTACTTAACAATGAAATATGCTCATGATTGACATAAAATGGTGAGTAAAAACATTTTTTTGGCTTTATTAATTTATGTTGAAATTTGTGGGGGTATCTAAAATATATTGGATGACCTATTTCCTGGGATGCATATAAATATTGTTACTCGCTGAAGAACAATATTTGTATGCATTCCACTCAAGGCTAACCAATATTCTCGAATTATCTTCACAGTGTGTCCCAGAAGAAACGAACCTGAAAATTATATTGGATGTTCTAACATAAATTAATAACATCAAATCTTCTATTTGATGTAACTTTGGCAATAAGCCATTCATGTATGAATTATGATGCTCTATTCAACTCGGCTAACGCATCGTTGAATAGAGCATCTTTCTTTCACCTCATGCGAAATCTCGCACCATCGCACTCATGCCTATTCGCTATTTATATATTGGCAGTCCATTTGTTTAATGAATCAAAGATGAGCATTGTTTATTAAGAAACAGGACTTGTTTTCCTTAACAATTTTCTAAATGGAAAACAGAAAATGCTTGGTATTTCAATGTCACAGTCATTAATCCTGCACATGAGACCTACAGAGCCATTTCACTTCAGAATTGAGAGTTGAATTTTATTGTATTTTGATATTTGTCTTTACAGAGGGCATATAGTGCTATTCACTAGAACAGGTCCCTGGAATCAAGGGTTCATCTGGCAGAAGAGACCTAACGGGAAGCAGGAAATATGTACCAAGATTAGGGAAAATTTGTTGCCATGCTGGAGGATGAACTCAACAAACTTGGGTCAATGGACCAGATAATGCGCTGGGATATGCCACCAGAACCAGTGGTAAGTTAGGCAGGATTTACAATTATTGTCTACAGAGTGCATCCCAGAAAATAATGAACCCAGAATTATTGATGCTTTAACCTATCCTTCGTAATCAGTATAACAGGGTTCCCAGCCCATCAGGGATATCAGGGAAAATTTACTTTTTCCAGTCAGGGAAAAATCAGGGAATTTGATTTTTAAAAATACCTCAAATCGGGGGAAAATGCCTCAAATGAGGGGAAAATCAGGGAATTTTGATCGATCCAAAAGTCGAAAGCATATTAGTCATATTTTGTTGATTATCAAAACAAAACCCATTGAATGACTGGTTATGGTTTATTTTTTTACTTCTAATTCACTGCAACAACTTAGAAAAGATGCAAAACTGGGAACGGGTTCAAATAGTCATCAGGGAATTTTGTTTTCTTGAAAAGCAGGGAACCCTGAAATAGGTGACTGATTGTTGTGAAGGTCAGATTCTACTCTTTCATCTAAATTAAATTGGACAATTAGTCATTTATGAAATGCACGAGTAAAAGAAAGGAACAATTTCAAGAAGGGATACCCCAAAAATCATTAGGTGGATGGTATCTGAACTTCAAAAACAAAACCACACATCACAAAATTCAATATCTGCTCTGTGCTGTGCTGATTTATAAATCAGGGCAATACCAGCACTAAAACGTTGACATCGTAATCACCCAACTTATTTTTTATCATCTCAAACGGATGTCTTATAGCATAGTGTTCATATAACATCTAGGCTGTACACGGCCCAAGTCCAATTTTTGGCAAAATTGAGTTAAACAAGGGAGATTGTTCCTTGTACAATGGCTCATCTTGTGTATTGATAAAAATAAATATCATTTGTGGACTGTTAATAAAAATTATATATCATTTTCATTTAGACATCATGCACCAGTCGTGTGGAATAATCTCCCCATTGCAATAAAGTCTCTCAACTCAATGTATTCTTTCAAAAGGAAATTGAAATTTTATTTAATCACTAGTACTTAAATTCTGTCTTTACTGCACTGCCTGTTATTGTTTTGGGTTTGTGCGGACTTTGTATCTTGTTGTGTTCTGTTTTGTTTTCATTATACAATTATATGCCCATTACCTATTCATAAATTTTCTTTACTTAAATATGATTTATAAATTGAATTAATCTAATTCTATACTATGTTATCAAGGGTGGTTATCCAGACAATTCCTTTTGGTTTTTTATGACCGCCCTATTCCAATAATGATGTGTTCTTTTTATATTGTATATCATATTTCAATACTATATTTTGAATTTTTCACTGCTCAAGTTTTTTTACGCAATTGTATGATATGTGTAAGTTTTATTGGAATTGAATAAATGAATTGAATTGAATTGAATGATAAATCTGAAATCATCTCAGAAATGCCTTTAATAATGAAGGTAAGAAAAGCTGAAGTCCAGACTTTTCTTACATTCATATCATAGCACCCTCTCTCATTACTACTTACTATAGAAGTCTACCATGTATATGAATGTAAGAATGACCCAAGTCCATATGATTCTAAAAATGGCCCAAGTGAAAAGTCATGGAATTGCATTTGGATATGGCAGCTTTCCAGTTTGATGTGTTTTGCAATTCTCATACTCTGCTATTATAATTGGTGTTCATGATTTCCATTTTTCCTGGTTTTGTGACATCCCAAATTCTACATAACTCCCGGGACGTCACGGGAAGTCATGGAAAGCAGAATAGTCATGGAGCAAAAGTTGCAAACATACATACATGTATGAGGAAATGAACATTATGCCTTAAATTGCAATATTCAGATGTCTTTGCTAAAAGATATCTAATGTAAAATACTAAATTAGCAAGTGAAGTTTTAAATTGTTGTATATGACAACTTGCTGAAAAAGTGTTTCTGTATAATCACACTAAGTTACGATTAAGTGCATTTTTCCCACTGCAGATATTTCTGAGAAAAGGAATGTTGTTCAAATAATGTGGAGCGTTGTGGCCCAGTGGATTAGTCACCGGACTTTGAAACAGGGTCGTGGCGTAGTTTCCTTCAGCAAGAAATTTTTCCTCATTTTGCTGCACTCAACCCAGGTGAGGTGAATGGGTACCTGGCAGGAATTTATTCCTTGAAATGTCGAGCGTTGGAAGCTAGCTGCTTGAGCTACAGCCAGGTAATAATATCCAAGTCCTTTGGAAGCGCATGGAGACGCTATTCATAATGTGTTATGCGCTAAACAATAACTGACTTTTTTTTTCTTCTTTTCACTTTACTCCCGCAGTCTTGTATAACATGGATGCACCCCAATCTGATGTTAAACATCTGCCAAGTAAAAATGAGACAAGGAGATAACAGCAATCTTGAAGTCATCTTCTACTAGAGGGAGTGTCTGGTTTGAAAATTTATTGTTGGTATTTATGTGATCATGTATATCAATTGATTAAACCAATTATCAGTTTATTGAGAACTTGTTTTATCAAATAACGTCACACGCACCACGAACCGTCCTCTCTGTGCACTTCAATGCGAAAGTTAGTTTTGCAGAGAACGCATTTACAAAAAAAGTTTTTTTAAAACCAGCAATAAGTGCACCTACAAGGAGAGCAAATTATTTACCGATGTTTTTGTTCGATAGGTCAGGTTCCAAAGTTTCATCCCGTATCTTAACATTTTCTTGAAGTGAATTATTTAGCCACAGTGGGCATCGTAACAGAGAGGACGGTTCGTGGTGAAATCGCGAGGCGCGATAGCACACTGTATCTGCGCAGAGAGGACGGTTCGTGGTGTGTGCGACGATATGAGACTGTATATATCTGTTTTTTGCTGTATGAACCCATTTTTATACGCCCGTCCTGGACAGGACATATTATCGGTGTCCGTCCGTTAACTTTTCCTTGTAAATGCGATAACTTCCGTTTGACTTTAATAACCTAGTCTCATATAATTTGGTATAGATGATACCAGCATGGATCCCAGGAAGCCTATTGAGGTCAAAGGTCAAGGTCACAGTGACATGTTTTCATCTTACCCTTCTGAAGTCCTTGTTAATGCGATAACTTTAGTTGAACTTAACCCAGGTTCATATAAATTGGTGTGTATGATACTAGCATGGAACCGTGGAAGCCTATGGATTTTGAGGTCAAAAGGTCAAGGTCACACTGAACAGTTTTCATCTTACCTTCTGAATTCCTTGTAAACGAGATAACGTTAATCTAACTTAACCTAGGCTCATACAATTTGGTGTGTATGATGCTAGCATGGATCCCAGGAAGCCTATTGATTTTGTAAGTCAAAAGGTCAAAGTTGAATTCACCACCTTCCACTTTTCTTGCTTGACCAAAAACGCAATTTTCCGTGTTACGGGCAGGAGTATTATGTGCTCGCCTTAGCGACACTATTGTTATGTTTCTTATGATGACTTTTGTGTACATGTAGCTCCACGCAGCAGGTCCAAGCTATTATCTCTTTGTTTTTGTCTCATCACATAGCAGAGCGAGACTACATGTATTACCTAAGGTAATGACATCATAACTTAGGAAGTTTATAGACCTAGTCCATGAGACTTAGGCCTACACATAAGGATGATGAAGTATTACTGAACACCATAATGAAATGACTTGTCCTCGAACTGTTTAAGGGATCAGTTCTCACCTTTAAATCTGTGTCACTCAACCCAGGTAAAGACAAAACCCACTTTAGATAGGTCTAGTATTATAATTGAGTAAGAAAGTGCTTTCATATTATTTGATATTTTACTTTCCTTTTTATTGTCTCGCCTGCATAGCAGAGCGAGACTATAGGCGCTGCTTTTCCAACGGCAGCGGCGAGGGTGTCGTCAACATTGAAACATTTGTGGATTTGTCATTACTTTAACAGTTTATCGGTCTAGTTTATGAAACTTGGACATAATAGTAATCATGTATCCCTCAGTATTCTGTGTGTGTTTAGGTCACATGACCAAGATCAAAGGTCATTTCAGGTCGATGGACATAGTATTTTATTATCATATGAGTGTTTTCTTTTGTGTATAATTATTCAATAGCCATTTTCAAAGTCAGCACTGCTGCTATATTGAATCGCAAAACAGCGAACAGGGTTTTGTCAATCATATGTTACAATATCTTTATAATAATGGTTAGGATCAGCCTTTGAATTTAAAGATTGACATAAGTAGGTTTTTAGTGAGCCAGTCACATGATAAATGTAATGAGTTCAAATCTTCATTAGATTTATCCAAAATGTTTTTTGTCATGAAATAGCCTTGTTTTTCATCTTCATACATTGCAGTGTCCGAGTAATGGCTTCATTATTTTTTCAATTAGAATGAATTTTCAAAGCTGAAGGAGAATGAAACCATTGGAAGAAGATAGCTTGTGTGAAAACAGAAAAATAAAAGAAACAGATCAACGAAAGTTTGAGAAAAATCGGACAAATAATGAGAAAGTTATGAGCATTTGAATATTGCGATCACTATTGCTATGGAGATAGCAAATTGGCAATATGACAAAGATGTGTGCACTGATGAACAACTCTCCCCATTACTTTAGTATATATTTCACTTGAATTGCCTCTTTTATCACATCTATCCATAGATCATGTGTTCTTTCTACATGAGGGCATGTAATACATTTTTTTAAAGAATACATAATGGATAAAGAGTTTGTATCATCGTAAGAAAAAGCAAAAAGAGACATTTTGAGGGTATTTTATAGTCCACCAAAGGGAAAGTTGTTCATCAGTGACATCACACATCCTTGTCGCATTGCCAATGGGAGGATCTCCATAGCATTAGTGATTGCAATATTCAAATGATCATAACTTTCTCATTATTTGTCTGATTTTTCTCAAATTTTCTTTATTCTTATTCTTTGATTTTTCTGTTTCTACACAAGCCTATTTGTTCCAAAGGTTTCATTCCCCTTTAGTTTCTGCTTTTTAAACCATGTAACAACATAAAGATAAACTATAATGAGGTTTGAGCAAGGTACTCGCATATCGAGTGTAATGAGTTCAGATCTTCATTAGATGAACATGTGCATTTTCTTTTTGATCGCAATAGCAAAACAATTCTAGGACTGTTTCACAAAACAAAACAAAATCTGACCTAAAGTCAAGTCATGCTGAAGCGTTAACATACTTATGATATTTGATACAGAGTCTGATCAATTCATTTGCATTAGAGTGCATCCTTTGAGAGTGATTTAAACAATTTAATGATCTGGGCCCCGTTTGATAATCCAATCAATCCTGACTCTATGGAAATCCTTTAGTGTCATAATTTTTTTTACAGGAAATTTGCAAAATGTCCTTTGTAAACGAAGGAGAACTCAACCAAATTTTCAAGAAATCAATATCATGTATACATTCATATCTAGAATTTATTTAAAACAAACATGCATTTTATATATGTATATTAACTTTGTTGGCTTCCCATAGTTACGATTGATTGGATCAATCGTAACTATATGTAAGACAGGGCCCTGTTATTTTCCACATGCAAGTAGAAATTTAATCACACTTAACTTTTAGTGAAACACCTCTTTATAATTTGTCTCTTAAGGCCTCCGCACACCTTTCAAATGGTCCACAATCTGGTTTTGGAGCAAATCTTATATTTTTAACTTTCTGAAATGTGATGAACAAATGTATTTTTTTTTCGAGGCTTAAAATTAACTGTGCATATACTAAATAATTTTAGCTGATTTAAACCTTTATTTCTTTATTAGTAAAGGCCAAATTGACTTTAATTTGTAGTAAATTGTATGATTGCTGTGACATCACTTCAACTAGATGTTCATTTTTCAATGCAAACGATGATGCTAGTATAGTCACTGGTTTCAATATGAGTATTCGTAGGATGACTTTATACATCAAGATGTCACATGCCTCAATGTACACAACGTTTTACTCCGAAATTGGGTCGCAGAACAATCAAAAGGTGTGCGGCGGCCTTTATGTCTATGTCAGATAGCTTGGACCTGCCCTACAGTGTACAATTTTCTGTGCTACATGTATATACATGTACTATACTTGCTTTGTATTCATGAGGTGTATTTTTTTTTCTTTTAAAAAATAATAAATTGTAAGACCAGCAGCCTGGAAGATTCATTCAAGTTGCAGGACCATTAGCAGTTGACCTCGTTGATCGATGATGGTAGGCCCTGAACCTCACAAACATGGCTTCCTGTCTGGTTTGAGCTGAGGTCTTCTTGCCAGAATCACACAATTAGTGACATCACTACCAAGAGATCTATTTTTCAGTGTGCAGAGAAGGGCACTGGACACAGTTGTGCATGGTATACAACTTACCATAATGTAAGTGCTTTAATTATGATTTTGTGTCGCCTAAAGTATGTGAGACAATGCAATCTGGTTTCCAGTAATTATTTATTGAGGGCAATAGAAAATATTGGGAGGAAATTTTACCCATATCACAATTTCTGTCTTTCTTTATATACCTCCCAGTGCTAATTGTTCCAGCTGTTGCTCTAACTTTATCTTTGTTTCACATTGTTGCAACATTATATATTCCATGACTGATGTAATGTGCTAGGAAGTTAATTTTTATAAGAAATTAATATATACAGACATTGATCCATTTTTTTAAGCTGCAGAGAAATGAAAGAGCAATGTGAATTATTTTGCAATATATATATGCTCCTTTTCTGTATGTGTCATTTCACTTTGAAATACAGTAATATTCCACACTTACTGCGGTCATTTCACCATGTACCTACATAAACCTCATGTTTGTGCTAATGCCTAAGGCACCACCAAAAACATAACGTTTGTACAAGTGCCGAGTGTGTATCCATCATGACATCATGAATGTGAAGAGATAATGTGGACTGCACGAATGTTTAGATATGTGATGATAGATGGTAGGACCTAAAAATTGGTTTGTCTGCCCAAATCTTCAACTTCGGATAAAGTTTCAACAATTTTTATGAGGGTGTGCACTTCAATGTTTTTCCCACAATGTGCAAAATAAATGCTCCTTCATTCAGAGCAATATACATGTATGAATCTTGTTTCAGAAGTGCAATGTCAAATTTTTACATCAAGAGCCTTGCCAATGTAGTGTTTCAAGTTGACCCATTATCCATATTGATATTTGAAATATTGACGGAGCAGTCTAGCCAAGATGGCTTTGGAGCTAAGTGGCATTGATAAGATCAATCCAAACCTGGTTTGCTCTCCATTTGGACGCAGGTAACCATTTTTTTGCACAAAGAGAAGACAGAGGAACTGGTGATGAAAAGAGTGCTGCTGACTTTCAGAAGTTTATTTCAGTTGCATCGCGTCATCTTTATATTTGGTGTTTGGAATCAGGTAATGTTGCGATAATCTTCAAGTACTGTGTGACCACAAGGAATGGTGTTCCTTTCAGCCGATATCCAGAGCTCTTCAAAACCTCATACAAGTGACACGCCTCTTGGAGTCACAAATGCTAATACCTTGTGAGAGTGTTGGCATCTTTCTGGTGGCATTAGAGGAATTCTCAGTGGCTCTAGTTCCAGATGGTCACTTTGTATTTTCCAGCCATTTGATATTTTCCTGTGTTTATTGGATTTTCCAGGATTCATTTGACTCTGATGAAATAAAAGGCAATCTGAAGTCTTGGTATTATACATTCAGATACAATAAAGACCATTTTTTGCTCCTCATGCATGTCGATCTTGCCACCAAAAGGGAATACATCTGATACATTTTCTGGCTTTGTAACTAACTACTTTTTAAACCACAATCTACTTGTTTGAATTCTATTGAGGCAGATTCTTTAAGTCTTTGTCAACATTCATTTTCGATGTCCAGGAGAAAACTCTCTTTCTTTGGAATGAATTTTGAATAGATTTTTCTGTTCAGAGGAATCTTCATCATGTTCAGGCATTCAGAAATGTAATCCCTAAAAGTGAAGGGAACTTTCTGGCCTGTATTCTGAACTCTGGTTTAAATTAAACTCTGGTTTGAAGTTGTGGTTTAACTATGGAGAGCCTATTGGAGCACAAATCACTAACAATACACATTCAATTTATTAACTCATATGACACCCAAATTGTTCATAATTGTCTAGGAATGATAACTAAAGTATTTTTTTTCATTATAAAGGAAAAAAGAAAAAGAGTAAACATAAGAAATATACAATATAAACAGAATGTTTGAATTTTTGGCTCCCCATAATTTTAGCACAGAGTTAGACCATGGTCTAAATTAAACCTGACTTCAGAATACGGGCCACTGTGTTTAACTCTATATAGCCCAGGCTATTTTGAAAATACATAGACAGTGGGTTCTCATCAATTTTTTTCACTAAAAGTTATCTTTATTTTCAGTCATAAATACATGAAATCAATAGCTTGTAATACAGCAAAGGTAAAAATGATGATACATTTATTAATTTTGGCTACATCCAGAAATTGCATTGAAATTTGTCATATGAAATCACAGTTTTTAGCAATTTTGGATCTGATAATGCACTTTGTCTAACTTTGTAACTGCATACCATCGCATTGTGAATTTTGTCTGAAAATTTGCACGAGAAAAATCTCATTAAATGATGTGTCCTGATCTTTACAGATTTATCATGCAAAATATCATGTGGGGCCAAAACAAGTTCCACCCCACCCCCCCTGGGCTAGATAGGGTTAAACGTACATGCTTAAAATTGCCAGTTATATTTGGAGATGGGCCTCCACTCAATGATCAATTTGCGTATGATATGGTGCTATGTAAAATCTCTTAATGCGAATTGGTGAGTCTTTCACTTCTTTGCAGTGATCATACAATGCATAATTTGCAGACCATCGTAGAATTAGTCCTTGTTGCTTATATAGTTCCAGTGACCATGTCAGAGAAGCATGTCAGCCAGGTCCTGAAGCTTGACATGAAGTGATGCTAGGCTGCTCATTCATTTATCTTCTGGTCTGGGTTGGGCAGTGATTGGTAGATTTTTCCAACAGTGTCCCTGTGGCTAAAGAAATGGTTTCCTATATCCAGCATGGAACAAGTTTTGGAAATTTTGTTGGGTGCGGTCCGTCAGATTTGACAGTGCATGTTTTGGTAGATTTTCCTAACACTCCATGACCTTTTGGCGAAAGAAGTGGTTTCCTCCATCCAGTCTGCAACAACTTTGGGCAAGTTTATTGGGTGCTGTCTGTGAGAGTTCTCATTGGTTCCTGATGACCATTCGGCTGAAGAAACATTTTTTGGAAATTTTATTGGGTGCTGTCTCTGAAATTTGACATTTCGATTCACTACTATGGTTCATGCATTGTATTGTAATGATTGATGGGGAATTATAAACCATTGTGGGATATGAACTGGACTCCCTCAGGACAAGCCTATTTTGAATTCCTAACCTCGTTAGATCTATCTATCATTGTCGGTGCCTCGCCTGATCACTCAGAGTTCATGGTGGCACGATGGATACAGTATGCAAGCAAACATTTGGTTCTTGTATGATGGTGAATGAATAAATTAGGTTGATAGGAGAAAACATAATTATTTTTTATGTTGGTTTCTATTTTGATAGAAATGCAGTATTCACTGAAATTTGTAGAAATGGAATTGCATCATGTACAGAAAAAGGTATATTTATTTGCAGAATGGTAATATATTCCACTTGCTCTTTTTAAAAGAAAAGCCCCCCCCCAAAAAAAAAAAAAAACCCAGCCAATGAACATGTTTTTAATGATATGAATTTAATGATAAAAATATGAAATGTGAAAAAATGATTTGTAATACTAAATATTGTTTTCTTTCCTCCCAAGTATAAACCATAAACAGAACATTGTGCGCAGTAAGCGTTATGTATTATTATGTGAAAATTTAAACTTTGTAGTGTCAGTCATGGATATTTAATGTTGAAAGGATGTGAAATGATTGAAAATGGGCAGATACAGGGAGCATTTCATGACAAGTTATGTGATTATCACTGATTGGCTAAGGCCAATCAGAAGCAAGGGATTGGTGGTGAAAAATCAGGGACGAATAATCTTCATGAAATGCTTCCCTGGATGGATAGTACAGGGAGGTATGGGAAGAAAGCACAATCAGTGGAGAAGGGGGAGATGGTTGTTAGGAAGGGGGCAGATTAAAGGAAAGGTGGTGGTTTTGTCCAAGGGTGAATGTAAAGACTACAAAGGAGATTTATAGATTCTTCTTGTAAGGAAGAGGGAAGGAAAGGAGAGGGGTATGGGGAGGGAATTTCTTTTTGTGAATGAAAGTTCCCCGTAAAAAAATTAATTGTTGCCCCCAAGAACATGACCAATTGGAAATTTGATGCATTGTCTTTCATACTATTGGCTACACAATTAACAAAGCACTTTCATTATGAAAAGTTGTATAGCATGCACAACAGTATCCAGTCCGCTTCTTTGTGCACCAGAAAATAGGTCTCAAGGTAATGATGTCACCTATTGTGTGATTTTGTCAAGATCCCAGCTCAGACAAGGCTGCTGGTCATTTTGTGAGGGTTGGGGTTTGCCCCATCGAATCAAGAGGTCATTAGCTGCTATGGTATCTTGTATACTTGAATGAATCTTCTGGGCTGCTGGTCATTTTTTTTTGGCTGTTTTTCTTTGAAAAATTCAATAAAAGTTTTTGGAAATTAAAAATTCATTGCTGTTCAGTTTTATGCTTACTCTGTCCCCTGTGAATATCATCTACACACCTGCCCCCTTTTCATCTATTATGAAAATGCTAAATTTGGCTTTGTTCCTTAAACCCCCTGGGCGGGCCCTGTTGCATAAAAAAATCTATTACAGTAATTTTGCCATCCATCCAGTGGTGTAATGACCCAAAAAGTTTTTAAGGGGGGGGGGGGGTCCAAAATGGTGAATGTTTTTACTTTTGCAATATACCTATTGGCTCCGTTTTGGTGGGGGGGGGGGGTCCATGGTATACCATTTGGTGGCAAAATTACATTAATAGTATACATACATACATTACACATCTAGGGCATTGGTAAGAATTACAAACACAGCGTACCTTTGGGAGAGTTCTAACATGCCCAAGGCAGAGCAGAGTGAGGGTATTATGACCGTCTCAAAGGTAACAAGTGTGTGTAATTATTCCAAGCAAAATGATGTGTATTGTTTTATAAGATCATAGTGATGTGGATCCTTGTCATTTGATAGGCCACCCTCGTCTTTTTTTTTTCGGGGGCCAATTTTCACAACCTACCTAAATCTGCAACATTGGACAAGCTTTAACATCGCAGTGAATGGATGAATCATTTAGGACTCAGCATTTTAATAACGGCGAAACTTCCCCAAGTCCAATTACCATCTCAAAACTCCATGACAATTTTTTTCATGTTCGCTGAATCATATAACTGGTCATGTGATTGAAATCATCGAATCATATGATAAGGATCCATATCACTATTTTATATCAAGTTTTATGCAACAGGGCCCAGGACCGTTATTCTGAATATTGTGTTATCTTTAATAGCAACCCTTTAGTTAGCATGTATGTCATTTCCTCACACAGTGTAGTCCCTTATCCTGTGAATAGATAGGTCTCATTTATTAAGTAACCACAAAATACCATTTTTCAAATTTGTTTGGGTAAATAACACAGATGTCATACAAAAGATAAAACAAATTTCAGATTACCGGCCAGCTTTTAGGTTGTCATGGCTGCTGTAAATATGCAGAAGGTAATCATAATGTAGAAGGCTGATGTATATTCAAATTGTTAAATATAGCTTCTTTTTTTCAAAGGAAATTCCCAAGTAGGACTGTATTTTCCTGGTACACTCACCATCTTTTTCAAGATTTCAGAAGAAATATAAAATTTTATTGATTTTTTAATGCCTTTTAATGGTGATCACTCTAAATGAATTTGCATTTTATTTCACGATTTGTATCTGCACTGTACAAGCCAAATGACCTTCAATTATTCCCCCATGCGCCTCTTATACAGATTCTGGTCTCTGTAAAATGTTGCAAAATGGATCGAAATTGATAGCAAATTTTCATTCCCTATGATTTTAGTAAGTACTTCGTCATCCCCTTATTTTTGTATCATCAAAAATCTCAACCAAAATGAAAGTAAACCCCAATTTTTTGGTTCATCATCATCATCCAAAAGATAATTCATGAACTTTGAAGAGTAAAAATGTTTAGTAATTGGAGAATCCGCAATAACAAAGCACTTTGCAACGTTCCAGGTTTAATGAAAATTGAAAATATGGGGCAAATCATCTTTTGTAATTTCACAAGAGTGAACTCCAGATAATGAACATGATTTCGTTGAAAATGATTTAATTTGATAACAATTTATATTTATATAGTATTTTCTGACAATGAGCTGTACTATACTTCTTATTTCGTATTTCTATTTTGTAATGAATATACAAAGAATAAGTTTAATTTTTTTTTTTTACATTTATCATAGGGTTTGGATCTGAGGATAAATCGGAAGTTTGTTCAATTCCTATGCAGAAGTTATTATTAGATCAGGTTTATCAATGTAAACATTCATTTCATGAAGTTCACTCTCATCATCTTCTTTGTTCATGTGCAAAACAGAACTGCTGAGGAAGAAGGGAGAGAGGGAAGGAGATTTGAGAGAGACAGGGAGAGAGATACTAAAAAAGAGGATGAGACAGTTGGGGGTGAGAGAGGGACAAAGGTTTTATAAGGAACAGGAACAAGAATAAATACAAGTAGCCAAAAGAAGGTGTAACACGATCATTTACTATTCAATCGTCCTGGGTGTTGTTGCATAAAGCTGTTTGTACACTGTAAACACTGTGGTGTTAAAAGTGACACCAGCCTGGTGTTAATAGAGGACCACACAATTAGGTGTTAAAATTACACCCTAGAGATTCAGCATAACACCAAAGAGTGTAAATTCAACAGCCAAAGGTGTTTTAATAACACCTATAGGTGTTTAACAAGTTAATACCGATGTAAAATAACTAGTGTGGTCCCCTATGTACGCCGGTTAACACCACAGTTTTTTGCTGTGTAAGTTACGGACGACTGGAACACATCTTTAGGTGCTAAGTCAGCTGATTCAGATATATCATTTTAGCACAACAAAGGGTCACCAGTTTCGTAACTTACAAAAGGCTGTGTACAACAACATTCCAGACAAAAAAAACAACGAATTTGAAAATTTAGCGAAAATACTTTTTTTACAGGAACTTGTAGGTCCTACTAATTCGAATTACAAAGTGCAGAAAATAGACCTGTCTTAAAAGGTTGCGGAAGATACCAGCAATTAAATACATAAAACATGTAAAATGAAACATTTTTACTTCTCAAATTCTATGCATTATTTTTTGTAATATGTTTGTTGGTCAAATTATAGCTTACCAGGTGATAATTCAAATTTTAATTGGCAAACATTTTTGCGCTTTTATGCTCATGGAGTAGAGACAGTAAAAAAAAAATTGAAAAAGTTTGGGAGAAGAATCAATGAAAGTGGCAATAAAGGTCTGTTTTTTTTAGTAACTGTAGCAAATATTAAATCTAACGAGACCCTGAAACCCCAAAACAAACACAAGGAGATTGTGCTCTAAAAAAGTAAAATTTTAAACTCCTAAAACTTTACAAAAGATGCATTTACTTTTTTATAAGAAATGATTCTGCATTCTTTCCCCTTTTTCTTGGGTATCGACGCCTTCTCAAATTGCCGCCTATAAGTTACTTCTTTAGAACTCGATTTTTGTCTTTAAAGAATGATGTACTCGTATTTTGCCTTTAAAATCGCAGATTTTAACTAACAGGGCTGCAAAATTATGCGATCCGAGCTGAACAAAACATTACCACTTAAAGGAGAATAAAACGCTTGTATATAACTCGTAGAAAACAGAAAAATCAAAGAATAAGATCAATGAAAGTTTGAGAACAATATTGGCAAAGCAATACGAAGTTATGTGTATTTGAATGTCGAATTCACTTCTTCTATGGACATCCTCCGATTGGCAATGCAACCAAGATTTGAGATGTAACAGTACAAATCTCCCTTTTGTTACACTGATAACCCAACTTAAAACATATTTTAGCTCATTCCTAATATTTTTTAATCTTATTCTTTTTATTGATTTGTTTTAGTTTTCTGTTTTCACACAAGCTTGTGGGGGGTGCTTGTCAGTCTTTTATTGCGATCAAGCGCCTTTCAATATGTGAGTGATGCCCGGGGGGGGGGGGGGCACTAATTAACATTGACGAGGGGATACCATGCGCGACCAAAAACATGTAAAAAGGTTGTCTTTTTCAAGATAGGGCACGTTACGTACGTAACGTAATAAGGGTGTCAAAAACACTTTTAAAAAATGAAAAGGGTATCTATTTCGCTAGGAAAACTACGTGTTTAGGGTAAAAATTGATAGGGTATAAAACGACAATTTTTTAAAGGATTTACATTTTTGCCCCAATACTAGATCTACATGTTAGGTGTGAGAGATGGGGGCCAATGATGTAGATCAAGGTAAAACCGACGTCCTCGACATATAACAATTGAAATATTGCTATACTTGTTTGGGGTTCAATTTAGGGAATACATGCCAAGGGTATCGTTTTGTTTCCAATACTTGTTATGGGTATGGTTTTACCATAGAGCTATCTGTGTTTAATAGCTACATGGTTTTACACACCACTACTTGTTAAGGGGTGCATTTTCAGAATATGGAAAATATGTGTTTAGAGTGCTATTCGAGACCCCATGGTCGTGCATGGTATTCACTCGTCAATGGAAGTGCCCCCCGGGGGGGGGGGGGGTGATGCCTCTTGTTTGCTTGTCAGTTTTTCTTGAGACCAAACGTCCTTAATCCGCGGCTGCATGTAATGTTTCTACGTCAAAAAAAATCATAATTTTCATACCTACGTTTGACAAGGGAGAGCAAAATAGAGAAAGACTTTTATACGTTACAGCAAGGAAATGTCCCCAAGACTTTAATTAGAATTTTTTTAAAAAATGCAAATTTTCCCTTACGTCATGAAAATGGCATATTACAAGTTGCCGCAGGCGTGCAAAAGTGAACCGATTTCGTTTACGTGTTTCGTCCCAACGAAAAAAAGGTGGATTTTAACATAAAGAGAAAAATCAAACTAGCATATAATGCTGAATTTTTCATTGAAATCGGATGTAAATTAAGATAGTGATAGTTTGAAATTTTTCGCTTATTTTTCAAAGAATAATAATAACAATAAAGTGATATGAAAATAAAAACAGTCGGTGATGACATACTCATGACTATTTCTTTTTACTTTTTTGTAGTGAAAGATTTGATAAGAGAGTAACAGAATCACAAGATAAAGATTGCAACCATGACAATCCCTCACTTTCAAAAAGGAATCAAGCCAGGGGCGGGTCCAGGATTTTTCGAAAGGGGGGACACATATTCCAGAGGAAAAAAAATACAAAAAGGGTTTTAACCAAACTTCTATTCAAACGGCGTTTTTTACATTACAAATTTTAATTGTACCTCTCTAAGAGGGGCGCTGGATTGCCTGCCCCTCCCCCCTTGTATCCGCCAGTTAATCAAGCATTAAGATTAATTATTTCATAAAATACAAAAGAAATAGTGAATTGATGATGTCCTTGTGCAAATACCTGTTTTGTGAAAAATAAGCCAAAAAATACTAATGCGTCATAACTTCCTTATTTTACATCAAATTTGGATGAAATTTTTAAGCGTTGCGCCAGTTTCATTTTCTTATTTTCATGTAATTTTTATTATTTTGCGTGCGGAGTTGCCGACTTGACGGTTAGCTATACCATGGAAGGGTCCATGGCTACCGTCCCGGGAACATTTCCATTGTGTAACGTAAAGGTCGTCGATCTCGGGCCGGCTAAAGACCAACTGGATCTTTGAGAAGCCCTTAATGAAGTGACTGCATCGGATGAACTTTCAAACCAGGGTATCAACATGCTATAGATTCGTCGATCAAAGTCCACCATCCACATTCTACTCCTCGTAGTATAAGTAGGGGAGCAATATAGAGGACTTTTGATTAAACGAAAGAGGTGCAAGTATCCGAATTTCGGAACATAAAGGAACCCCACATTTACCACATCAATCATCTGACAGTGCATCTCTGCTACATGACATCCCCTTTGTACACTTTCAAAGAATATTTATTTCCTGAACACACCATTGGAGTTACAATTGAGTATCAATCCGCCTTTGGGTTTACAATACTTTAAATTAAAATTGAGATGGAAAAACTTGTATTTTTAAAGGTCAAGTCCACCCAAGAAAAATGTTGATTTGAATAAAAAGAGAAAAATCAAACTAACATAGCAATGAAAATTTCATTAAAATCGGATGTAAAATAAGAAAGTTATGGCATTTTGAAGCTTCGCTTATTTTTCACAAAACAGTGATAACTCAGTGACATGCAAATGAGTCAGTCGATGATTTCCACCACTCAGTATTTTTTTTGTTTGAATTATACAATATTTCATTTTAAAATGATTACGACCAACTTGACTGGACCATAAAGTATTAAACAATGCTCATTCCACATGTTCAAGGAGGAATTAATCGTTGTTTCTCTTGACAATGAGGAAAAATAGAATATTTCATATAATAAAATACAAAAGTATAAGTGAATTGATGACTTCATCAGTCTCCTCATTTGCACACCGTTCAGGATGTGCATAACTGTTTTGTGAAATTAAGCGAAAATTTAAAATGTCCTATCTTTCTTATTTTAAATCCTATTTTGATGACATTTTCAGGGTTATGCTTGTTGAATTGTTCTCTTTTTATTCAAGTAAACTTTTTGTTGGGATGGACTTGTCCTTAGAGCAAAACATTACGTTTTATTGATTTTAATTTTATTTCTCTTTTCATTATACTCTTATCGTTTTGTTTATGATAAAACTCATATTATAACCTGATGTTTCTATTTTTCCGACAAACTATCCACATATCATGAGGAAATCTGTAAAAGAAGATATATTTCCAGTAGAGCGTTCTGATACCCACAAGTTATGAATGCCTTACAAAACCACCATACGGCAAACTATTTTCTTTGACCTAATTCCTCTAAAAAATCAATATAAAATCGGGAGCTCCTTTTATGCCTTTTGGGCGTCCTCGTCTGTAGGGAGTACATGTAGAAGAGATGCGATGTCAGACGTTCACGTTTGGTAACTGGGGTTACTGTTCCAATATTCAGATACTGATAACTAGTATAGTTCATTTGATAAAAAGTCACCTTGCTGCCTGATTATGTAAAATTGTGTCCTAACTAGTGGGAAATCATTCTGATTGGCCAGTCAACAATGACGTCAGACCTCATCTCACTGTAAGTTAACCACACATCCGGATGCCTTCCAAGAAACATTCGCCCAACCCGCCATCACCTCCTGATGAAAGCTTCCCAAGTTTCTCGCTGACCAGACAGCATGCACGATTGGTGGTTCCACTTCTAATTGTGGGTAGGATCGAAGGAGTGGAAGTCTTAGCTGACACCAGTTAATTATTGCGCCGATGTATATGAAAAGAAAAGCGGTACCATCTTATATAATTATTAATAATTAATTTCTATTCTAAATTTGTATTATCCAACAAAACAACAGACCATGTAGGGCCCATTCTTCTAAGGTAAAAGGGATTTGCAATCAACCACAATCAAAGTTTCCATGATAATTACAATATTACCAAAGCAGATACGATTGGGACTTCTGGTATCGAATAAAAGTTGATTCCTATTAATGCACACCATGCTGATATCTGTTGATATATCTGTTAATGAAAAACTTTATGTTTCGTAATTGTATAATTCATATAAGATTATTTTTCAACTTGTTAAACGAGATCTTTCAAAAAAAAATCCAGACCTCAATCCTACACTATGATGTCAGTCTTTAATCAGAACATTTTATAAATGACATAAAATAACCACAGAATCCTTAAAAAAGCTATAAAATAAATTTCATGTTTTATATCTGTACAATACAGTGTGTCCCACAAAAAAAACGAGATTCGTCGATGATTTATCAAAACTTAATCACAAATACAATAGACAAATGACCTACCATTGTAAAGCTTAGAATACTCTCTTTAATTTTAATTTAATACATTATTTCTCATTTACGCATGAGTGAGCAAGATCAATTGTGATTAAGGTAGAGCAGATATTGAACTTCTTAGGCATGTGATTTTTTTTTTGAAATTCAGATACCCCCGCCAAATGAGCTTTTGGTATCTTTTCTTCAAATTGTTTTTGCTCATTGATGCATGAATGAGGAATAATCTAAATTATTTCAGGTGAAAGAGGAGATTCTATAGCTTTACATTGGTAGGTTATTTTGTCTATTGTATTTGTGATTAAGATAAATCATCGCTAAATCTCGGTTTCGTTTTTTGTGAGACGCACTGTATATACATTTTTTTCTTACTAGTGATACTTCAGTATTGCCTGACATTGCAGTTTTTGTTTTATTACCAAGGGGTTCTTAGCTCTGGCATATCTACTTACCATTGTACCCGTTGCTCAACAGCAATCGGGTGATATCACTGCAGGAATGAGATCTGGGACTCTGGTTACAGGAAAAGTCCACCCTCCAAAAAAGTTGACCTGAAGAGAGAGACTAAATCAAACAAATAAAACACTATAAACTTCATCAAAATCGGTTTTAAATGAATAAAGTTAACTTTTACATTTTTTTACAATTACATATACATGGTGATTAGCTAATTGGGAGTGTTGCCGGAGAGCTGATGACTTGAAATATTATAATTTTTGAATGTTCTAAAAAGTGGTATTTCCCTTTGATATAGAAGTAAAATGAAATTAAAAGTCCAGTGAAATGTAGAGTAATCGTAAAAAAAAAATAGCAGTTGTTAAAGTTGTTACTTTTCCCGTATATATTTTAACTTCACTTATGCAAAATCCCTCACATCGGCCTCAAAGCATTTATGAAAATTGAGAAAATATAACTGGTTAAATTCTGCGTGTGTGTGTGTGTGTGAATTTCTTTACGTATTTTTCTTATATACTCTCTACATTATCATTGTAAATATTTGGTCATCAATATTCTTGTGTTAATGTTCTATATAAGAGGGCCCCCTTTCACAAGCCCTGCTTCTATGGGGGTTCCAAACCTAAGATGTCTTATTATTTTTAGTCAAACTGTATAAATACGTCTTTTGTCAATGTTTGTGTGATTGGTATAAATAAACGCACTTAAACTTGTGAGGAGGAAAGAATAAAATCCATAAAACAATAAGATCATCATTTCGGAGGTATAAGATGTAATTGTTTAATAAAGCACAGACGGGTACAAGGGTAGAGAAACTTATGGCCAAAAAACAATAACTATAAAATGGTTAAGCTTCTCGTGATCGAAAGAATTTCCTTTTCTCATTAGCTGCAAGGTAAAAATGGCAGAGGTAAATGTGGCAGAGGTAAAAATGACAGAGATAAAATGGACAGGGATAAAAATGGCAGAGGTAAAATGACAGAGGTAAAAATGACAGACATAAAATGGACAGGGATAAAAATGGCAGAGGTAAAATGACAGAGGTAAAAATGACAGACATAAAATGGACAGGGATAAAAATGGCAGAGGTAAAATGACAGAGGTAAAAATGACAGACATAAAATGGACAGGGATAAAAATGGCAGAGGTAAAATGACAGATAAATGGACAGAGATAAAAAAAAAAGGCAGAGGTTAAAAATGGCAGGGGTAAAATGGCAGAGGTAAAAATGACATACTTACTAAATGGACGGTAAAAATGGCAGAGGTTGATGCGGAAGCTAGGGGTTAATTTGGCAGGGGTGTGTGTGTGTATTTAATTTTTGTCAGACGTGTATCAATCAGATATGCAGGAGTTTAAAATGGTAAAAAATCGCATTGAACTATACGTACGGAATAGTTTCAATACCTTTCTCATTGACAACATAAATTGCATCTAGACCATGTGAAGGTACTTGTTTCTATCGTGTTTTATCACGGATACAGATGGGACTCGGGGACATTGACCCCCCCCCCCCAAAAAAAAAAAATGGGATGGAATATGATATTTTTAATATGACGTTCAAACCTATCACATGATCAAATTTTTTTGTATGGAAAAGATCGACATTTTTTCTGACTACAGCAGCTTTCAGAAATTCTGCCCTAATGCAATGCCCCCTCAATTTTTTGGGGGCGGATGGGGGCTCATATCTCTATTTTGTATAGGTTTGACCAAAGTACACAAAGTTTATACGATTGTGGGAAAACAAAATGACTTCACTCGTATCCATATTGTGACATGAAAACACATTTTACATTATCTATAGACGATTATTTACCTCATGATTCATTTCATAATACGTTAATAATCATTTCTAATAATCATTTATCATGAAAATACTGTTTAAGGTTAAATAGACTCAATGATAGGGGCGTCCATCCATGTTTTGGATGACGGGAGGGGCAGAAGCGAGAAATTGACCAAACTTTCGGAGCACTTAATTTGCGCGCTAAATTATGCAACAGAATTTACAAAATGAAAATAATGACCAGTTGATAATTATATTTTATTGTATTTTAATGCCAAGTTTAATGGTTCTATAGCAGTGTATAATGCTTTGCCATGATGTTTAAAACGTACATTTGCATTGCATTTTGTAAACACTTCTAGTTGTCAAAATTATTGGGGGAAATATCCCTATATTCTCCCCCACCAGGCCAGGATCGACACATCCACATCGTTGAGATATTAGGCCCCATTCATGACTGAAATCACGATTTATTTCAACATGACTTCTTGTACTCGACCAACCTTTTTGGTAACTTTACCGTCGTAGCAAACTGTCATCAAGATGGCAAAAGGGCAAATAAAATCACAGGCTTCCCACATTAGCAATGTTATATTAAACCTACTTTTGGAACACACTCCTTGATTAATAACTGAAATCACGATTTATTTCAACATGACTTCTTTTACTCGACCAACCCTTCTGGTAACTTTACCATCGTAGCAAACTGTCATCACGATGGCAAAGGGTAAATAAAATCACAGGCTTCCAACATTAGCAATGTTATATTAACCTACTTATGAAACACACTCCTTGATTAATAATCCTCTTACAATGAATACACAATATCATTTATAAAGAGAAAGATACTTTCACTTTTATTTCAACATGACTTCTTTTACTCGACCAACCCTTCTGGTAACTTTACCATCGTAGCAAACTGTCATCAAGATGTCCCCATTCAAACTCGATTCGCTTTGAGTTTATTTCCTTCTGACTTATAAATCTCTTGAAAGACTACCCAGATGTGATCTCTTCTTATAACTCAGCAAACCCTACTCTGTTCACTCGTGATGTGCTTCTTCCTCTTGTATCTGATCCACCAGTCTCTATCAAAGATAGTCTGCTCCTTAAGACCCTTTTTTATAAAGTAAACTTCATATGTGTTGATTGAAATCTATTGATACATACATGCTCAGAACCTGCATATAACCACTCATTCAATGAACAAGGTTATAATATAACCTTGTTCTCAGTTATATCTCCATGTGTGGCAAAATAAGGATGGCAATGTTTGGCTTATTTTCTCTTTTTGTTTGGGGCAAATGCCTGATTTTTTTACACTGACAGTTTCCATTACACCTATTATTCATACAACTTGGCTCTTATTTAAATTTGACACTTTAAATAATTTTTTTCTTAATTAAAAATAGAGATAAAAAAATGCAAAACTTTCTTGCCATATTACTTTCCACCAATAGAGGGCGTACACAAAAATATGCCCAAAATTCAAGTTTTTGAGCGCTCTAGTGAATACAAAAATTATTCCCAAGTTACTAATGTAAAATAAATTGCAACTGTATGGGAATTAGTAATTTTGGTCACAAAAGTGATAATTTAATAATCTTTTAAAGTGTGTGCTCTGTACAACATTGGCATACCATAGTCCTACCTGAAGATTCCCCACAGGCAGGATGGTAGCAGTGAACAAGTGCATATAGGTGCCATGAGCCTAATTACATCAGGAGGGCTCAAGATATTCGTTCGACCCAACCCATTCGATTTTTTCTCAATTTGATGTTGCTGATTGACAAAACTGTATGAATATGATTCAAAATCTAACACTGATTCTAGAAATGGTAACTACTGAACTTCCTTCGCCCAAATTGGGAAGATAAAAAAGTGACTTGGAACTATTTTTTTGACTGGCGGACTAATAGGGCTATTTTACTGTTTGAGTCCATGAATTTGATCAATTCATAGTTATCTTCATAAATGGCAATTTATTTTTAAAATGAGCTGGCTAAGCTACCCTTTCCTGGTCAGATATGGAATGCCAGATATATATCCTATCCAATGGTAGTAAACATTCCACCCTCTAATTTCACATTTATTTTTTATGAATTTTTCAAAAGTGCCATTTTAACACACAAGTCTATGGGGAATGTTTTACGCGCGTGACACCTATAAGTAATATGGGAAATCCCTAGTAGTGGATGGAATTGCTAGCCAAACTGTTCAGTAGCAAACACTTTCTCACTGATATCAATATGTTTAGCCATCAAGAGGTGCAAAGAATTGATTTAATGGCTAGCAAGGCCATATCAGCTAAAGTTAGTAGGTCTGTGCATAAGTAAGCCTATATGTAGACTGGTCAATGTATAGAGCGTCTATGCCTCTTTTTGTTCTGATTCATCATTGGTTTGTGTGAGTGTACATCACATAAAAGACCTTAACAAATTGCTCTTGTAAAAGGAAGGGGTAGAGAGGAGCTTTGAGAACTAATTTACTAAAGAGAACTAGAGTGGTACCTTCAAGAAGGTATTAAGAAAAAAGGCACAGAGTAAGGTAAGGTATCTAAGGGCTAATAGTGCACAACTAAGGAGGGACGGGGGGGGGTAGCTGTGTGCTCCAATCTCAGTCTAACCCCCCCACCCCCTCTTTATAAGTCATGTCATCTATGTAATTATCTTTCTTTCTCTCTCTCTTTCTATCTTTGTTTTTTTCTCTCTCTCTCTTCTATCTATTTTTATGTATCTCTTCCTTCTTACATCTGAGAGGCAATAGCCCTAGGAAAATTTTGATATAATAGGTCAAATGCAAATGTACTAAAGTAGTATGTTCTTATACTTTTATTGTTTCCTCATTCAATCTCATGTATATCTGGTAATTTTGATTGAGGCAGTTCTGGTATCCTGATATCTACACAAAATTTACATACACCTTTATATTACAATTCTATTGTCATTACATTCACTGCTGGGCTGTATGCAGGCAGGATATGTATGCATCCATATAGTGAATATAACATGAATGAGTAATACATTAAAATGGGTCATTGCATAGAAAATAGGCATTTTTAATGCATTTCTTTGTGCTAGTGTGAGTGTACAGATATGAAAGAATAGCAAAGTAGCTATTCAATAAAATAAAATTCATAGGTCATATAATATAGGTGCCATGAGCCTAATTACATCAGGAGGGCTCAAGATATTCGTTCGACCCAACCCATTCGATTTTTTCTCAATTTGATGTTGCTGATTGACAAAACTGTATGAATATGATTCAAAATCTAACACTGATTCTAGAAATGGTAACTACTGAACTTCCTTCGCCCAAATTGGGAAGATAAAAAAGTGACTTGGAACTATTTTTTTGACTGGCGGACTAATAGGGCTATTTTACTGTTTGAGTCCATGAATTTGATCCATTCATAGTTATCTTCATAAATGGCAATTTATTTTTAAAATGAGCTGGCTACGCTACCCTTTCCTGGTCAGATATGGAATGCCAGATATATATCCTATCCAATGGTAGTAAACATTCCACCCTCTAATTTCACATTTTTTTTATGAATTTTTCAAAAGTGCCATTTTAACACACAAGTCTATGGGGAATGTTTTACGCGCGTGACACCTATAACCATGATTAAACTACATGAACCATTTCTTTACAATAATAATCGACTACCTTAACCCCTGGATGATTATCAACATTGGATACTATTGCCTGCATAATTATATAGGGCTGATCTCCGAAAGCAGCGGAGGGAGAAAACCAGGAAGGAAGAATGGCAAAAGGGATAATAAAATCACAGGCTTCCAAGTTTGGTAAAGTTATATGAAACCTAACACGTTCCTTAATGATTGATATTCCTTTTACAATGAATGCACAATTTCATTTATAGGGAAAACGACACTTTCACTTCCGAAAAAAATCTCATCATATTTGTCTCATAAAGACAACGAGGCTGTATGTGCCACAACCAAATTCGGAGGAATTTTTTTCATCTTTCTTCTTGTGAGATTTCCCCCAAAGATTGCATAGTATAACTGACTGGCTGACAAACACTTATGGCTGCCCTTTTGTTTGGTACTTGTTGTTGGCAAAGGGCCGTTTACAAACATCTTTTTAGCCATTTTAAACCTTCCAAAATTTGGAACTCTCGTCTAGCTGTTTTGTCTTGCGTTAGTCGGCCTGTATGCAGACTTGCTGTACTTCAAATTTCTTGGATTGTGTAGTCACTAAACCAGCACGTTATAAATAAGATATTGTACGATTTTTGTGATAAAAACTTTGTTAGAATTGTTAGAAAATAACCGTATTTCACATATTTCAGTTACCTGGTTTTCACCACAGTGCACTTTTCATCTTTCCTCTTGATATAGGCACAATTTCGGGAGAAGAAATCCTGGCTGGTAAACAGTTTGAGAACAAATTTCCGGTGTTTAAATTCTGTTGTCGTGTGCCGATTTGGTCGGACATTTAAAATGCCATTGTTGTTTTCAAAGGCGGTCCTACTTCGACTTGCATTCCTTTCGGCAAAATACACCCACATTCACCTATTCAAAATTTCCCGCCAATGTGCGCTCGATCGTTTCGCCCAAGTGCGTAACCATGAGCGTTTGCATGTCGTTTAGGGATTGCCTGCGTCAATGTCGTTTGTCACTACTTTCTTGGGGGGCCCGGGGGGGGGGGGCTCCAGCCCAGGGGCCGCGGGAGCGAGGGGGGGGGGGCTGGGGCTTCAGCCACCCTCTTTTTTTCCAAAACCGTGTACAAAAACGTAAAAATGACCCTTTGTGATTTTTTGCATGGTCAGGCCCCCCTGAAATGGAGAAGTAGCATTTTTGGTGGAATTTGAATACATTTTTATTAATTTTATTTTATTTCATTGATCATGAATTAATTAGTATATCAATTACATCATTATTATGATATTCTTCATTTCAATATGTGAAAACTCGATCTGGGCTTTTGTAATGGACCTCTATATCTCATTTTACACCTATTAATTTGTTATTTCATTTGTTTTATTTGATTATCCGTTTAAATTTCTATTCATTCACATGGCATTTCCTATATTGAGTTGTTCTGTAGATGACAAAGTATAACAATTAGCAAAGTAAATATATAATAAAATGAAAAAGGAGAAAGTATTTGAGTGTATCTGTGCTATGTATATACAGTATATATATGCGGGCATCCATCTTTGTATTGTGAAATGTCCAACTAACATGGTAGTAATAACTGAATTAAATTAAAGGACAAGTCCATCCCCAACAATTAGAGAAAAATCCAAGAAGCATAACACTGAAAATTTCATCAAAATCGGATGTAAAAATAGGAAAGTTATGACATTTTAAAGTTTTGCTGAATTTCACAAAACAGTTATATACACATCTCGGTCGGTATGCAAATGAGGGGAATGAAGACGTCACTCACTATTTCTTTTGTCAAAAAAAAGTTTGGCCATTAATTTCTCCCAACTTCCAATTTTATACAATGCATCTTTGATATCATTCAAAAGATCATTTAATTCCCTTTAAAATGATACCATGCTTGGTATGATCATGCCATTACGAAAAGAACAGGATTCAAAAGTGTTTGATGAGGTCTGAATTGAAAAGCTGCAAAACAGCAGAAATAGTAATGAAGGGTCAATACAGAACATGATTTTTTTGTCTGTGTCAATTGTGGTTTATGTAGTGATGGTCCTGTGAGATAACATGGTTTAAGTCGTGGTTTGAAATACCCATGCCTGTTTGTTTGTTTCTTACGTGTTTGCTTGTGCAGAGCCTGAGGTGTGTTTGATTGCATGTTAATATTGATAAGGTGCATGAAAACGATTAAAAGAAACGGCTGAGAGAAACCCGGGGGGCCACTTCCATTCACGAGTGGATACCATGCGCGACCATGGGGTCTCGAAAAGCACCCTTAACACGTAATTTCCATATTCTGAAAATGCACCCCTTAACAAGTACTGGCGTGTGAAACCCTACCCTTAACAAGTATTGGAAATAAAACGATACTCTTGGCAAATATTCCCTGAAATGAACCCCTAAACAAGTACAGGAATGTTTTATTGTTACTGGTCCTTTGGTTGTCGGCTTTACCTTATTTGGTTTAGTACGACCCCACCTTCTACACCTCGCGCAAATAGGACTCTAAACACGTAGTGTTGGGGCAAAAAGGACATCCTTTATAAAACATTTTAATTTTGTTTTTCATCCCCGCAAATTCGACCCTAAGCACGTAATTTTCCTAGCGAAATAGATACCCTTTTTTCATTCTTTTGTGTTTTTGACACCCTTTTCACGTTACGTACGTAACGTGCCCTATCGTGAAAAGGACATCCTTTTTACGTGTTTTTTTGGTCGCGCATGGTATCCACTCGTCAATGTAAGTGGCCCCCCCCCGGGTGAGAAACTCACTCATCACCACGGAAAAAAGAACAGTGACTTTCAATATTGTGTCATTTTGCAACTTTTGAATTTTGACATTGCCCCACATTTCAATGCACTGCATCTCCAATGTGAACCATAATCATATCATGTAAGGTATCATTTTAAAGATAATTAAATGATCTATTCATTGATATTAATTACACATATCAATATTTACTAAAAACCGAGGAGGGATTATCGATCAAATTCAAAAGAAACCGCTGAGAAACTCAATCATCACCACGGAAAAAAGAACAGTGACTTTCAATATTGTGTCATTTGGCAACTTTTGAATTTTGACCTTGCCCCACATTTCAAGGTACTACATCTCCATTTGAGCCATAATCATATCATGTAGGGTATCATTTAAAAGAGAATGAAATGATCTATGCATTGATAGTATAATTACACATTGATATTTACTAAAACTGAGGAGGGATTATCGATCAAAATCAGATTTCCAAACTTTATGAGTTTAATTTAATTTTCTCCTCATTGGAAGTTGAAATAAGATTTCTTCCTCCATGAACATGGGGAATTACAATTGTTCTAACATTTCATGGTTCCATAAAACCGGTCCTTATTGTCAAATCTGTAAAATAGAAACATTGTACAATTCAAACAATAAAAACAAAAGAAATAGTGAGTGATCGAGGGACATCATCGACTCTCTCACTTGCGTGTTGCCGATTTGTGCATAACTTTTTTGTGAAAAATAAGCGAAACTTTAAAATGTCATAACTTTCTTATTTTAAATCCGATTTTGATGAAATTTTCAACGTTATTCTTGTTTGATTTTCTCTATTGATTCAAATAAACATTTTCTGGGTGGACTTGACCTTTAAAAGATAATCATATAGTTACATACAAAAGTATAGAAATTCCTGAAATGTTGCAAATTACACTTTCGCATTTAAAAGGCATTCAAAATACGATTTCATAAAGCTACATGTCTAGGGTACAAGAATACTTTTAGCAATCAACATGTACATGTAACTACTAAGTATGAAATATAATGTGTAATTTTTTTTTCTCACGGATGTCTATCAGTGTTACTCACTGGTCCTAAAAACAAGCAAACACACATTATAGCCCTATGCAGTGGTGCTCAAAAGTTCAATAGTGAACCCCAACCAGAAAATGAACATATTTGTAGTGTTCAAGTTCTTCCAGGTTATATATATCTAATTGTGAAGTCAGGTGATATAATACTACATGCAATAAGTTTGTTTATTCAGGGGCGGATCCAGCTTTTTTATAAATGAAGGGGGGTTGGGGTGGTATGCGAGGGAGCGTAGCGACCGAGTCCAAGCGAGCGGAGCGAGCAAGGGGGGAGGGTGTAGGGGGGTGTCCCCCCTCCCACAGTAGGGAAAATTTTTGAAAATCTGTGTGTGAAAATGGCGTTTTCTTGCATCTAATAAATGAAATAAATGCATAGAAATAGAATAAAATAAATTTGCAAGTTTAAAAAAGAAGATAAGATTTTAAAAAATGGTCCCCGGATTTTTTTTTTTGGGGGGGGGTTGCAACCCCCCTCTAGATCCGCTTCTGTTATTCTTGCTGAACATTGTAGTGACGCCATCTTCTTTCAACACTCAGCATGAATGAGTGCATTTTGTGGTGGTGTTTACTATTATTTGCACAACTGTGCATGCTGTACAATATAAAGCATAAAAAACTGAAAAGGGCTAAAACTGGAAGTTATGGGGGCCGGAAATCAGGCCATCGCTGATTTTTCTCTGTTTAAGCATGGGGTGCCAGAAGGGGGTGGGGCTGCTATGGGTAGGGAGAAATACATCTAGAAGTAGCAACATAACGAAAATTTTGCTTCTAAACTCAAAACCCCTTTCTGCTTTCCACCACTACTGGACAACCGAGGTTCAGTATTAAAGCCGTAAAGAAAACAAAGGCGTCTCTCTTAATTGCCAGTGGAGGAGGATTGTGATGTAGAGAGAGAGAGGGGGGGGGGGGAGATAAGCCACGGGGGGTTTGGACGGAGGTGCGCGGCTGAAGGTTCAAAACCCATACCCATATGGGACATTTTGGCTAAGAAGGTACCCATTATTAAGGATGTCATAAAATGTGACAAGCAAAAAAAAAAAGGTTATCACCCAAAATTGGAGAATATGGACCCATGTTTAGGGCCAGTATCTAAAATTTGGGCCATGGACCCATATTTAAGGCCAGTATCTAAAAATTGGGGCCACGTTTAGGGAATTTCCAGCATAAAACCATACCCCATGTTTAGGGATTTCTTCCTAAAAAGCGACCCATTCCAGCAGCACATCCCCGTATGCCTTATTTCGTGAGTACCCCCCCCCCCCCCCGGAAGAGAAACACGTTTGAGGGATTGAGAAAGGGACTCAATGTGCCCAGTGCATATCGCAACTCGATGGGTCAGTTTTCAATTAAAATAATTTATATCACAATTGCTGGGTTGGTTTTGTAGTATAGTTTTAATGATAGATGAACCTAATGGAGGAAGAAGATGTGGTAAATAACTTATCTATTTTTCCGCAAGCTTCAGTTGACATTTCACATACTGTATTCTACAATGTTGTATCACTCTGAAGTGAAGGCTATATATACATGTAAAGGAAACTTGTGTGTGATTTGTAATTTTATTAAGAAACTTCATTTATATGCATAAACATTTTGTGACAAAGTAATACCAACAATAGAAAAAAAACCATAAAAATCATAACAAAATATATACATTAAAGCATTCAAATTAGTTACAAATAGCATAGTTTATATTATATCATAATCTGCGGTAATTCACATATTTGTAACTTTCATAAAGAACAAAAATGACACCTTTTTTTTAAACAATATAATGAATGCTTTTTTTTAACTTACCAAATATTGCAATTAATTGTGTTATAAAAGTACAAGACATATTCATATATTATATATTAATTATTTTGCATCATTCATTTCATTGTCCATATTTAATTGAGACATTAAATTACAAGGTGAAAAATGTCATGATAAGCTTACACATAACTCATTACATTGCTACCAAGAAAATAAACACTCCTGGGCTGTTCCACAAAAGAATCAACCTTTTCGTACATCCGACTCCCATTTTTCTCAAGTTTTACTTCACTTCGTAAACTGACCAAGTCATGGTCATTTGACAGCATTACAGACTGTCAAAAAACAAGAAATCAGAGACAGAAAATTTCCTGAAGGTCCCACACACAGGGGGCTAGACGTATATGTTATAGAATTGCCCTATTGCCAAATGATTTCAGCACCTGACATCATCCCTATTTCAACTTGCCCAAAATTAACATTTTGTACTTCTTCAGATAAATCCCCTCTCCCATCTGCATATTGCATTAATCATAAATATTATTAGAAAATATAATATTCATTGATAGTTTCATGGCATTGATCACAACATTTGGCAAGAAAAAAAATCAAATAAGCCACTATTTCCCGAACTCAGCCTCCAAAGAATATTTTTGTGCATTCTATACAACCCCATTACATGTATATCATATACATGTACCTTTATTACGTTGCTACCAAGAACTTTAATGCTCCTATGCTTCATTAAATCTAAATAATACATAGAAAATATATTCATTGATAGTTTCATGGCATTGATCAAAAAATTTGGCAAGAAAAAATCAGATCAGCTCCTCTTTCCCAAACTCATCCTCCCAGGAATTTTGGAAGATCAATTTATATCCAGCCCTATGAAATTTCCATGAATTAGAAGTGTCCATTGTTGAAATCTTCACTTATTTTTTCCTTAAATAATGAAAAAATTATATAACCTTTTGTATACCCAGGCTAGTCACTTTGATTAAAAAAAATGCTCTACCAGTAGCCCCTGTATAACATACTTGAATGTTATCATTACCCCTCTCAAATGAAATATAAGCACCAAGCTAGAAGGCAAAGGTTACATATTTAAAAGCGTTCGGTATAACTAAAAAGGGGCTTGAACACATGACCTGTTCATGAGGCCAGGCACTTAACTACTTGACCAACACACTCAGACTTCATCCCCTTCATTTCATTCTACTGAAAGAAATTTGATTTAACCACATTTTCAGGGTCAGGTTCCTACATTAATGCTTTGATATCTGAGAAACTTTGTATACGTTTGCAATTAAAGTAAAGCCTACATAAGTCAAAGTTGCATATAAATAGAATATTAACCTTAATTCAAACAATTAAGGGCTCTGTTGCATAAAAGTTACCGTTGAGGTGACTTTTCCATCCAATAGTAACTTGCCTGGAATCCTTGATTTTGATTGGCTGTTGATCAGCGTTACCATGGTAGTTACCATAGTTACAATGATAGCCATTTTTATGCAACGGGGCACAGATCCTGACAAACATATCCTACTGTTCTCTTCAATATCAAAGTTCTCCTAGTCAAAGAGATGCTACTATTGTGGAGGAGCCGTGGTGTAGTGGTTCTGCCTCTCGCCTTGTAAACAGAGGGTCGTGTGTTCCAATCCCACACGGTCTGGTGTCCTTTGGCAATGCGTTAATCCACAGTTTGCCACTCTCGACCCAGGTGCTAAATGGGTACCCGGTAGGATGTGATAGTCATTGTAGCTTGTCCAGTACTGTGTGCGCCTCACTGGCGACTGACTGGAATACTCTCAAGGGAGTGGAGGATGTGCACACATTGTGTGAGGGAATGACTGATTGAATCCGATGACCTAGGTAATAATATATCTGTAAAGCGCTTGGACACGTCGTTCCGATGTATTAAGCGCTATATAAAAGCGGATTATTATTATTAACCCTGTGAGTAGAAATAGAAACAATACATTTTGCAATCCTATCTGTTTTTGTTAGAATTAATCAACGGTGAATGCTCATCATCATCATCATCATCATAATCATCACCGTAGTCTGGTAAGGCCGCATCTTGGATGCTTCCGGTAACCTGAGGACCGGCGACCCTCGCTTCTCTAGGTGACTCTGATGATGATCCGTCGTCATGGAAACACTGACACGGCAGGAAGGAGAAATCGAAGAGGTTGTTGTAGAGGGCAGTCCCGATCAGAAGAAACATGAACCCATCAACTGTGGAGAGAGAGAGATGGCAAATAATCCTGAATTAACAAAACTACACACCTCTAGATTAGAGATAAATACCAGTAGTGGTAACAACCTCAAAATGAGTTTGAAAAGAATCCAATGAAATTACCACCCAGGTGTTTGTATGCATACATGTGTAAATAAAAAAATATGTGCCAAATGGCTCAGGAAGAAAATGCTCAATTGCTGAGAAATGAGCAAAATGTGCACAGAATTCGATGTAATGTCAGGTATTTTTCCAAGCAATATTAATACACAATCCCACATATGCCCTTCTGTGTTGTTGATCATCAGAATTATCGGTTTTCAGCTAAGATTTCACAGAGCTACCAAGTCTCACGCATTGTGCATGAGACTCACGCATTCAGGGTCCGTCTCACGATCTCACGCATGGCACCCATTTTTCTCACGCATCGGGACCAGACAGAAAAAAAAAGAGAAAAAGTAGCATTATTCGCCAGATTATACGAATCGAGAGTGCAGTCAGCGCACAGCTAGTACGTGATACGATGAATCGCGTGTGTGCATCTCATGGTTTTGAAGCCCATATCTCATGAGTGCGCGCGTTGCGCGCGCGCCTTTTCGCAACGTACGAGTGTAAGTACTGGCCGCATAACATTTTTTTGAACTTGGCATCTCTGATTTCATGATTTCACAAAGATAAGTTTACACTAATGGACCAGATGTAGATTAATGATACATGTAACATTGTGACAATTAACCTTGAATTAAAACACTTTCTCATAAAATAATTGTTTGATGCAACTAGTTTCTTTTACCTTTAATAGTAGAAAAGAAGGACACATTGAATTAAAGTTTGATTTCCCTCCACCCCCCTCCCCCATGTGAAAAGGCTTGTAGGTGTACATAGAGACCCAACGAACTGCTATTAGTTTCAATGCAAAATGAATTTTTAGAGTAAACAGAAGTTGGAGAAATTGGGAAGATAAAATATTAATCATTTGCTTGGCATCAAATTTAATTCAAACTGTTTGGATCGAATTGCAAAAACTCCAACTTTATTAAGCAAAATAATCACAATTGGTCAAGGTGATGGGCAAAGTATCAATTATGAGGCAAGCTGGATGGAGCTAACTTTCCGAAGCGAAGCAGAGTAAAGATAGCAAGTACATCCAACTTGCCAAGGAAGTGCTAGTTTGTCTCTGCACGTGAAATCAATAGGTGATTATATGCTTTATCACGTGATTAACTTTTGACCAATCCTGTAGCATGATTCTTAGTATAGGGAATATAACTTCATTTTTTTTCTGAGACACCACATGAAAAAAATCCAATTTGTTGTAGCAATAAAAATACTTCATTGTTAATTGAGGAGCAAAGTATATGATGATCAATTGATTACTATACTTAAAATGAAGGCATATCTCAACAAGTAATTTAAGCAATCAACAGTACAATACAAACAAACATTGAAAACCTGCATACAACATGCATCAAGTGATCATTTTAGGCAGTTAGAAACATACTTACTTTTAAGAATTCCATATGTAACATCAAAAGGTTCGCCAAACGTAGGATCAAATGCGTAGTATATAACAAGACCAACTATCCATACAACAATGGTCCTACAGGCATCTATTAGGGTTCGATGGACAGCTGTGTAAAAGAATAAGCAGAACAAATTTATTGTTCAGGAGGTGGCACAACTTTCAAAAGTTGGGCGTTCCCATGCGAGAACCATTTTCATAACATTTTCAAACTGCTGGACAAGCAAATGAGGAAAGACAGTTTGTATCGAGGGAATTATAAATTACTAGTTGGCAGCCTTGTAAAAAATGACAAGCAACAAAAATATTTATTGTTTATGAATAAATTAGAGGTGAACATGTTGCATGTCATATAGGACATCTCTGCCTCCTGTATGACATGCAATATTTTCACCTCTCATTTACCCTTAAACGACGAAGTTTTGTTGGTTGTCATGTTTTCAGAAGGTGTCTGCTTCTGTTCTGTTTATGGTAACTCCCGTAGGAACTGGACAGGACAGCATTTTGCTGGTAAACGTCAAGCTGGTATACATAACCAATTACCTGCGAAATTTTTACGTCTAGGTTAATAAGTCATAATGGCTGATCTTAAAGATGACAGAGATATTACTCTTGGACCTTTTTATCAAAGTGGTCATTACGAAAATCTCCCGTTTAAATCTCTCCGAGTTAGCCCTGGCAAACTCGGAATTGAAACATTGACTTCTCTGCAGCACCCCAAGAAACCTTATCTGTCCCCAGACCGCAGAATGCCCTTGGGTGTGATAAGGGCATAAAGGGCTTGATAACCACAGAATATACAACTACTGAATTCCGACTGAGCTGCATGGTTGAATGATACTCTCCTGTAAAATAAGTTGTCTCTTATAATGGAAAAGTTGTTAACAGGAATTTGTATCCCAGAATAAGCTTTAAAGCATGAAAATTGGATTGGAAATAGATGAAATATTACTTATAAGAATCCTCTAAACACAGAAATGATCAACTTGCATTTTGAAGGGAGTAGCCAAAATATGTTGTTGACACAATAGTCATCGCCCATCACTGACCTTGGCTGTGGTTTTTAGTTTTACTGCAATTAAGTGCAGATTAATCTGACTGGCTTGAATTTCTGGACATCATGATTCGTTTTCTTGTTAGTTATTTCATCTTCATTTTATAAATACGACTTCTTAAATTGATAGCTACCCCAGATATAACTTTGAATTTCTGAAAAGGACCGAGTATAAGCCAAGATATGTTATATTCAGTTTATATGTCTCTCTGCTCAGTGAGCGCGCTGCCAACGCTCTTCATGTGCCCATATCGAACGGACGCATTTGGACTCGTTTAAATTGAAACATTGACTTCCGAGTTTCCCATGTAGACAGTCTTCGGGAACTCGGAAGTCAGTGTTTCAATCTGAAAGACAGCAAACTAGTTATCATTGACTAGTCTAATTCATAGACCAGACTACTGTTTCTATAAATGTATCTTTGGTTTCTAATGTAAATGAGAGGGGTGTGAATCACTTCACAACTTTTTACTAATTGATGGAATTATGAGGTTTAGCGTGGCAATGATAATACTCCTAATAAATAATATTTCTTAAAGTATGAAAAATTAGATCGCAATATGAGTGAGTATGGACTCATTAATTGTAAAAGATTGTATTCATGTTATTGCAGATCCACTTTGTGACATATTCAATAAATCATTGATTCAAGGGGTGGTTCCCAACAAAATGAAAATAGCAAAAGTGGTTCCAGTATACAAAAAGAATGATCGAAAATGCATTGAGAATTATAGACCCATTGCATTGTTGCCAATATTCTCAAAGATTCTAGAGAAAATAGTTTACAAAAGATTGAATGACTTTTTGAACACCTATGAAATTTTGATACCCCAGCAATTTGGATTCCGTAAAAATTGTTCAACTAGCATGGGTGTTCTAAATTTGGTAAATGCAATAGTTACTTCAATTGATGATGGGAAGTATTGCCTTGGAATATTTTTAGACTTGTCAAAAGCATTTGACACAATTGACCACGATATACTTCTAAGAAAACTTGAATATTACGGCGTTCGAGGTATAGCCTTAAGTTGGTTTAGAAGTTACCTAGAAAACAGACTACAATTTGTGTATATTAATGGCGCCAAATCACAATTAAGTAATGTAAACTATGGTGTACCACAGGGATCTGTCCTTGGTCCATTGTTGTTTTTGATTTACATTAATGATATCATCAATTCGTCTCAATTATTTACCTATTCTCTTTTTGCTGACGATACCTGTTTATTATATTCTCACAAGAACATTCACACTCTTATGCAGTCAGTTAATTCTGAAATTTGTAAACTCTATGCATGGTTTTGTAGTAACAAACTGTTATTGAATACAGGTAAAACACAATGTGTATTATTTAGGTCTAGAGGGAGGGTAATCCCTGATGATGTTCATCACTTAGTTATTGGCAATGAACAGATCAATTGCAGTCAACATGTGCAATTTCTAGGTGTTACGGTTGATGAATATGTATCTTGGAAAAACCACCTTGATAATGTATGTACTAAAGTTTCTCGTTGTGTTGGAGTGATATCCAAACTTCGTTATTTCCTCCCCCAGCAGACACTTGTTACTTTATATAATGCTATTGTCATGCCTCATTTGACGTACTGTAATGTTGCTTGGGGGCACACATATAAGACTCATATACATAAATTGCAAGTTCTTCAAAGAAAAATTGTTAGATACATAACATATTCGGATTATAGGTCGCCAAGCACTCCTTTGTTTTTACAACTGCAAATTTTACCTTTTGATGAATTGGTATCTCTTAACTGTGTCACATTTATGTTTAAGTGTCAATCACGCCAGAATGCATTTTTGTCTCATGTGTTTGTTGAAAATTCTTCCATCCATCATTATCATACTCGTCAAAGAAACCTTCTCCATCAGCCATTAGCAAGAACCCAAACTGCTTTAAATTCATTTAGAATAGTTTGTGTTAAAGAATGGAATAAGTTACCTCATGACATTAGAAATAGCCTGGCTCTGTCCCGATTTAAAACATTGTGTAAAAAGCATCTCTTCGACAGATTGCGGTCGGATATGAATGTATAAATCATGAAGCAGATTGCAATGAGTGAGGTCTCCATGTGTGTGTGTGAGGGTGTGTGTGTGTGTGTGTGTGAGAGGTGTGTGCGTGCATTTGTAATCGGGTGTGTATGGGGGGGTCATGTGTGTGTTTATTATTAGAGGTTGTCTATACAGGGGTAAAAAAGGGTGGTGTTTCGGTTTTCTTGGGGCTCCTGTTCATTTGGTGAGGTGTCCTTTCCTAAGCATTTTTTATGCACTCACAAATTTTGACCGATTTTAATGAATGAGGTTGTAGGATGCTTTGGGGAATGTCCTGGCCCTGCTTCATTTAGGCTGTTAATAGGGTTACCCTAGGCAAGCTGAAACATCTCTATTTTTATAAGCTACCCCTTTTGTTATACTGTCGAATCATTTATTCTTAAGTTACATATAAGTTACACCCATTGTAAATATGTTACTTACTATGTAAAGGGGCCCCGTTAACAAGCTGTGCTTCACTGGGGTCCCAAACCTATCATTCTGAGTTCTATGATGTTGTATTCTGTACTATTGTTTGTGTTTGATATGGTTTGAAATAAATACTATACTATACTATAATTGCACAGATGGAAAGTGGAACAGCTAGGAGAATGGGGAAGAAGGAGGATCTGAGGCAGAAGGGAAGAAGAAGCAGAGGGAGAAGTAGACAAAGAAGAAAAAAGAATCACGGATGATGATATCATGCGTAAGAGTATAGAAGAAAGAGGGAGAGAGGAAGAGAGAGGGAGAGAGAGATGACCATGACAAAGTGATACGGGCAGGAGCAAAGAGAGAGGGGGAGAGAGGTGAATGACTATAAATTGCGCTAACAAATGTCTGAGTACAAGACTATCCAACCTATCAAATGGGTTTCAGATGCGGTTAACTGTTGCCCACAAGGGGCTACTTGTGTTTACTTTCTTTGATAAGCTTCTTCGAGTTGGAACTCTCCCCTCTTTCAAAGGCAATGACTCAAAGTTTAAACGAGAGGTTTTCGTCATGAAACTCACAATCTTGTGATTGTGAGTCCAATGCTCTAACCACTGGACCACACAACCCGTGTGGTTACCCACTGGTACTTTATAATTACCACAAAACAAAGTTTTATTGTTCAGGAAATGTTGTCTAAATTTCCTGAACGAATTGCCAAGTTTCATGAGAGTAATAGTGGGATGCTAATTCTAGGGTAGAGGGCATATATGAGTGTTTAAAATGTGTAAATTATCAATACAACATATTTTGTGCGTACAAGATTTATTTAGTGTGTGGGAAATAGAGCCTAGTTATCTGAACCCCTCTCAAACTCTCACAGCAGTAGCAGGGAGGGGGGGGATGCAGGAAGGATCCACCCAAACCCCCAACTCCCCATCTCGGGCATTTTTAAGCAAATGTTTTGTCCAAAATGCAAATACAGAATCTTGCATAACTTTGGAAATGCATGCCCAGACTCAAGGAAGCCTCAACTCAAGCGCATGTTATCATTACCTGTCAGAGATTTTGTAACAGAAAGTCCAAAGTAGTTGTACCCTGAAATGGACAGGAGGTAAAGTAAACAGAAAGCCAGCAGCCTCGGACTGTTGCCAATTTGAAGCATAGCATCTATGCTGTCCTCGTAACGACCCGTGTAAGCATTCTCATCGGGGATGAAGTACAATATGGGAAGAACGATCTGCAAAGAACAAGTTAAGAGTTTTTGTAATTCGATCAAAAAAGTTTGATGCCAAGACTTTATCCTCCCTATTTCTCAATCTTCTGTTACTTATAAAATGCATTTTGTATTGAAACCAATAGAAATTTATTGGCTCTCTTGGTAAACCTATACAAGCTTATTACCATTTTCTTTTTCCGGAACAGCATCTGTTACAGATGGAGTAAAGAAGGCAGCGTAGCTCAGTCGGTTAGAGCGCATGTTTTGGATAAGATTGTAGATCTTAACGTGTGTGGAGTTTGAGTCCCGCTCATGCCGAAACACGTGTAACAAAAAATCTGATGCTATAGCATTGTTTGCTAGCATGTCTCACCACTGTATTCAGTGCAGGTGTGAATGCAGTTGGAAAACACTCCGTCCATCGGGAAGGACGCAAATGTTGGTCCCGTGTACAGGAGAGTCACAACCTATGCACGTTAAAACCAATACACTATTCGTCAAAGAGTAGGGTGTTCACCCAGTGTATTACACCTGCCGGTCCCGGCAAAATTCAGGTCAAGTCAATCTTGACATTCATATGCCATAATATAATCATTGTGGGCATTAACGGAAAGACAAGACAAGAAGACAAGAAAATTATGTGCATCATCATTGTGCCAACCAATGTCTCAAAAATCTTGTGCATTAGTTTACAAGCAGCTTTATGAAGCACCTCCTCTCACCACCATTGCTTGAGTCAATCGCTTCAGCTATGAGAACCGAGTACTGACTACACTACAAATCGGACGCATCCGAGAATGAAGCAACAATGGTACGCTGGGCTTAGTGATCTGACACGAGAATTCATAAATCATGTAACCAATTATTGGTATCCCTACATATGTAATTAACATATAAGGTCTCCGTCCTTGTGTTTTGTGAAGGAGGCACAACAAAAAAGTACATCAGAAATAAATTCCTTCTCACCACGGAAACAGTGACCAGCAAATCTCATACTAAGTTTAATTACCATGGTGGAGATAGGTGGGAGATTCCATGAATTTCATCTTTTGTTTTGTGATCTCTCCCAACTAATATTTTGTAACCTCATTAAAAGTTGAGTACATGTGCCATCTTTAAATGACTTCTTGATTGTCCATGTTTCTCAACCATACAAAAGGACATTTTCTACACATGCCCTAAACAGGGAGAGTTTTATTGTCAGAGAAACATTTGATTCCCAAATCAAATGAAGCTTATTACAAGCATTCCATGCAAGAGCTTTCCTAGATAGAAAGTCTTTTCTTAAAGAGAAATACCAGTAGTTGCAGTAAACACTGATTTCATGAGAAAGTCTGTAAAACCAGGCATTATTGTCAGTACATCATCGAGGATCTAGATCTGGTACAGTTACGTAAACTGAACTTTGTGAAATCTTGAAATCTACGCTGAAAAATATTCACACTGGAGATCACCAACAGAGATAAGCGCACGTGGGACAGTGTATTATTATTGCTCTGAATGTCGGCCCAACGCTTGACCCGAATCCTGTGCTTATTTGCTAATTTCTCAGCAATTACACAATTTCTTCCAGAATCCTTTGGCACATATATTTTATATATACAAACAGACACTTTGGTGGTCATTTCATTGGATTCTGTACGAACTCATTTTGATATCTTTACCACAACTGGCATTTACCTTTAAGGCCCATATGTATAAAACCCCAAAACTTAAAATCATCCCATTCTTTATCAAAGCTTGCCCCCTTCCCTTAACAGTAATGACCCAGCATTTGTAGTAAGTTACTACCAACATACAGTCCCAGGGGGGTAGTTCCATGGACGGGTGGATAACTGGATACCATGCGCGACCACGCGGTCTCGGAAAGCACCCTAAACACATATTTTCCATATTCTTAAAATGCACCCCTTAACAAGTATTGGCGTATGAAACCCTACACTTAAAAATTATTGGAAACAAAACGATACTCTTGGCAAGTATTTCTGAATTGACCCCCTAAACAAGAACAAAAATATTTTTATTGTTATGTCACTCAGTCGTCGGTTTTACCTTTACCTGATTGGGTTAAGTACAGCCCCCACCTCCCACATCTCGTGCAAATCTAATTCTACACACGCAGTGTTGACTCTTGGGGCAGAGAGTACATCCTCTATTAAACATTTTAGTCTTAATTTTTTACACCACGTAGCTTTCCTAGCGATACCCTTTTTTCATTATTTTGGTGTTTTTGACACTCTAATATTACGTTACGTACAAAACATGCTTTATCTTTAAAAGACATCCTTTTTACATGTTTTTTTGGTCGCGCATGGTATCCAGTCGTCAATGTAAGTGCCCCCCCCCCCGGCATACAGTCCCTAATCAAGGGAGTAGGCTGGGAGTGCCCTGGGGCCTGGGTGCACATGCACCCTCCCGCTGAGCACTCAGGCAGTGGAGTTCCGGCACCGGCAAGCGAAACAAAATTTGCACCCCTTCTCCTGCTTTCAACAGCTGATTTTCCAAATGTCCACCTCACAAAGATGTGCACGCCCCCCACACCACTAAGGGTGCGTTTATTCGACACTTTTTTACCCTAGAATCATGATTAGAATCATGATTCAAATCACGATTCTGCAGAATCACGATTGCGTTTAGTCGAAATTGAATATAATCATGATTAGAATCACAAACATGAAACACGAAAAAAGGGGCGTTTGGAAAGACGTTTCTGTAGAATCACGAACGAAAAAGGTCGTATAAACGATATCGTGATTTGAATCATGATTCTATGACGTCATTGTGTCGTGCTTCTTCCGGGTTCGACTCAAAGGCGCACGCTGTGTTTCGTGCAGGTTAAATTTCGTGTAGCAGTATTGCCAGTGTACTAGTACCGGTATATGCCAATTGTCACGTGCGTTTAGGAATTATCATTCTGTGTATTGTACCCCCGGGGTTGTACTGTAGCGTCATTTGTATATTTCATTGTTTTCATCAATCTTCAAGTTCCGAAGGCACAAATTGGACTGACGACGAACTCGGGGCTCTGCTTGTGCATGCTTTGGCCTGAAGCAAAAGCATCCCTTAGAGTTACCGGGATCACTGATCTATAGAGATCAGTGACCGGGATTCACAGAAATAAGACGATCTACGAATCCCTTTCAGCGGCGCTTGCGAGGGAGGGATTTCTACGGAGATGTGGCACCGCCTGTCGAGACAAAATTAACAGAATTCGTGCCCAGTACTACGGCTACCGAACACCATTTTCGATGAACTGACAAGATTGAATACAAGTAAACAAAAACAATACGAGGTACAATACTAGTACACGGAATTCTGGAAGTAAAATATTCATTTATCGGAAGCCTAGTAAACGTTGCACAAACGATCGCGCGTTAGCTCGGGCGGCAGCAAAAATCTAGCTAGCCGACTTTAAGTTAGAAACGCGCGAAAATGTTGACCTATACTTCCTGGGTCAAACTGCGCACTGTGATGCGCACTGGATCGGCCCGAATTCAGGGAGAAACAGCGTTAGAAAGATGGTCGTATAAACGCTGATTCTGTCGGATCGTGATTCATGTTGCTGTTTTGAATCATGATTCAAATCGTAATTCAAATCATGATTCTGGGTTGAGGTCGCATAAACGCAGCCTAAGTCCCACCTCCCCAGGATGTGCACCTCCCCATGCTCAAACCAGCCCATGCCCTTGCTAAGGATACAGACACACCAACAAAACAGACTCCAAATTGACAGACGATATGCCATCGATAATAACGTAATATCTTTGATCAGTCTGGAGTTGGATCAAGTGGTGTGACCGGACCATACTGCCCAACTTTGGCAAAAGGAAGCAAGTGACACATCAGTCAAATTTGAGTTATTGTTATTTCTGAAACACCCTTTTTACAGCGTATGATGCACCTTCTGGCAAAATTTGGGAAGAAATGATCATTCTATGGAATGATATTGAAGAAAATATGCTGTTAAATTGCACTGATGCCTAGGTAAATGACAAAAACACATTGCTCATTTACAACAAATACTTTTGTAACTTGCTTTCTTTTGCCAAAGTATGGCAGCATAATATAGGTCTGTCAATGAACACTTACCAGCCCTAAGATGAAGAATCCAAATATACCTTCCATTCCTACCACCTGGTAAAATAAACAAAATATTACTTTATTAACACGTTGTTTGAGTGAAATCATTCAGCTATATTGAAATGAATCCTTTAATAGTCTGCAAGCACAGACCCATATTTGACACTTTAACCAATAATAGGTCTAGAGTTAAGACTAGAGGCCAAAGGTTCTGTCTGTGTCTGGTAGAGCCAGCCACACAGTACATTATTATTATTATTATGAAACTAGTCTCACTACTTCAGACTCTGCATGATGCACTATGCAAATTGTGCAAAACCAAGGGTCTGTGCGTGCAGACTAATGAAACCTATGGCAATAAATATCATTGTCCCTTTGATCACTTGTGTGCTACATAAACGTACCAATGCCCTACGATAGGCAAAGGAGACAAGTGAAAAATGCAATTTCTAAAACTCTTCATACCGAACATGAACTTGTCACATGACTATACACTCATGATCGTATCCCCATATTTCATATTGTCATAACATAACGTCTTTGTTAAAATCTACACATAAAATTTTGAAGCAAAATAATTTTGTATGTGTTATAATATTAGTCTCTACTCTGATATAGAAATAAATAATGATAAATAGACATCTATCAAAAGAAAAAGAAGAAAAAAAAGGCAATATTGAGAAACTTGAAAGGGCACCATATCCTCTTGTCTGTCACCCCATAAACCAAACCTTCTTAACCTGAGGAACAACAAAGATGATATTTCTTAACATTTTTCTAGAGACATATTTCATACCTGTAGTGCAGGATAAGCTCTCTTTTTAAGAAAGATTTCTTCAATAATCATCTGAACAGCATTCATCACTTGACCTCCTAATATTAACAAGATACCTGGAATATAAAAAAAGGATTCAACACATTTTCACCAAACTGGGCTTTGTAGCATGCGTCTGCTAAAGCGTTAAACATACGGGCCCGTATTCTGAAGTCGGGTTTAAAATTGTAGTTTAAGTATGGATAGCCAATTGTTACATAAATTTTTCATAATTCATAGTTTTCAAATCTCTATCTTTACTAAACTGCAAAAGCCCTATGCTAAAACCATCATATATACATGGACGTACATACATGACTTTCAGATTGTTATTTTCAAACCGCAACTTATATGTTTACACCATTTTTCAAGAACCTTTTTTTTTTATCTTGACTGACCACTTTAATTAAATACTGAATACATGCTTCTATTCTACTGTATTTACCTAAGACAGTTTGACCTACTTCTGAAGTTCCTTCCTCTGCAAATATCGTTGACATGCCAACTAAAACTAGTCCAAACTAAATGGAAAAAAAATCATGATTCAAAATAGGGGATGAAATACATAGATTATATGTATAGGATTCTGACAAAACAAAAACATAAATTGAATAAAGTTTACAATCTCTCCTCCAAAAGAGAAACATATCAACTAACAATCAAGCTTGCCCTCACCGTTCATGGGAAATGTGATACATAGAAAATTACCATTTAGTGCTGGGCCATATTTCAATATTATAAAAATCATGCAATATTGAAAAAATATTCAATATTCAATATCATGAACAAAATATTGCCGATTATGAAAAGTTGATCACTATTCATTGACCAAAATGATGTTTCCTATTGCTTTAAACCAATTCAAAACTTCAGAAGTTGGTACCAAAAATGCCTGCTTTTCATGAACAAGCACCTTATGAAAGCCTTACTTTTCATCTCCCTCTTCTCTGCTCTCACAGAATTGCAGCTCATAATGAATTTTCAGACTCGGTGATATTTTGCAGGTGATAATTGAGTAACAGTGAAATCAAAATATCGTCTAGTACTATTACTTATCAGTAGATGGTATCCATGAAAAAAAAATTCACAACAGACATTTGAATTCTTTGGCCTTCATTCTGAAGCCCTCTTTACTTTATTAGGACATAGTCTGGGAATTACCCCATGCCTTAATATGTTTGTGCTGATACCATACCCTTTTCATATCTGAATCTAACTTGGAGGAAGTGATTCTGTTCATAAATTGCCCTTATCGCTCCAATACTCACCACTGTAACTGTCATTCCTGTCCAGTGAAACCACTTTAGCTGTCTTTTTAAGAAGATTTTCTGTAAGTTTAGAACAAAATTATGGGTTATTGCAAACAAAAGCAAAAGAAAAGAGATGGAATTATTTTTTTTCAACTCTTAATCCCCTAACATGAATCACTGACTATTAAAAGGCTAATTTAAAGGAACAAAGCTGAGGAACATCATTGTGTAAAGAGTCAATTGGATATGATTAAGATGTGAATTCTTAATTAACATAGGATTAAATGCAGAGATATAGAAAACATGGGTGCAGTTGCAATGTTACTTAAGTGTAACACTCCCAGAATATACTGCATAGTTTACATACAAGCCTCTTCACAGATGTTAACTGTTCTTGTTTAGCTTAGATATATCTGTATGAGGCGTTGGTCCTAAAAGGGGAGCAAACTGCTTGTGGTCTCTCATACATTGTGTCATAAATACCTAGTCTTATAAAATGCCCTTTTTGAGATAACTATCAATACAGAGAATAAATTAGCTAACATTTTTTTCTTGTATAGAGAAACAAAATGTCTTGAGGAAATGTACACAATTTTTGTGGTAGAAATATATTGTGTTGTGAATAAGCATGCAATTAACATTTCAATGGGTCTGAATTACAAGACTACACTGCTCAGAGAATGTTGCATTATGGGTTTACAGCTTGGCCAGATTTTGATGTTTAAGAGCTTGAGATGGCTGCCGGTTTGTGTCTGCTTAAAAGATCAAAATAAATGATTAAAACAAAACCCTATCGAATCAGTCCATTAACTGATGGAACTTCACTCTCAAGATCATAATAATAACATGCATTTGTATTGCATCATCTTTCTAGAAAGAAACTATTCCAAGGCGCATTGTGATTATTATCATTACGCAAGTTTTAGCTCAAGCTACTATCACCGGCGCCCAGTGCATTAAAGGAATTAATCCTGCTGGGTACCCATTCACCTTCCCTGGTTTGAGAGCAGCACAATGTGGGTAAATGTCTTGCTGAAGGAAAACACGCCATGGCTGGGATTCGAACCCATGCACATCCCTCTGATAGACAAGAGTCGTAACCACTAGGACACCCATAAAATGGGAGAAAAAATGTTAGCTCCACCCATGAAATCATCCGAAGTTCATGTTTCACCCAAGTCAAATATCTTACGACCACAGACATCTGTTCCACTCACAGGAGGCGATACATCATGCATCATCTAGGGCCCATTTCATAAAGTTGTTCGTAAGTTAAGAACAACTTTAAGAAGGACTGGCAAACATTTCTTACGTGCTTAACCATCACCAATGAATATACCATTTACCACAAGAAAGGATCACCAGTCATTCTTAAAGTTGCTCTAAAGATAATAACAGCTTCATGAAACACTCACCTGGTCCCCATCTCACAAAGAGTTTTGATTGATCCGATCAAACACAACTATGAAAAGCCAGAAACGTCAACAGATAAAAATGCATGTTTGCTCAAAATGTTTTCTATAATTATGATGTACATTCATACATTTATCTTTTTCTTGACAATTCAGTATGCAAAGGAATTTGTGCAAATTTGTGCAAAATTATGACATTGATAGATTTCCATATAGTTGAGGCAAGCCTTGAAATAAGTGGGCGCTGAGCGCAAATTCGCGCTCATAACGCCATCAATTGCGCCCATGAAGCCCCAAAATCATCAAATTTTGACGAATGGGCGCAAATATTTTCCAGGTAATTGCGCCCGCCGTGAGTGAGCAGTGAAGCCATATCATTCATGTAATTTAAATATCTGTAAAGCCAAAATCAAATAACTTTCAATTTACGATAAACACAGTTTAAAATTGCCAAGTGCGTCTTTTTTTCTGTACCATAAAAAGTGAGCTACGTCCGTCTTTTTTTCCTGTAATACATGTGCGCGCGTTCTTCCGGTAGCGGTTTTTCCATACTTCACCATGTGCAATTTCTAATGCACACATTTCCAGTCGGGATATCACAATTCTGTGATATAGTAATTTGAATTGCACAGGAGATAAATCCCTGTTCACAGCACATACGATGTGCAAGTCTTTTATCCTCACAGTCGCCGACCTTGCTTGTCAAAACGGAGCCTTAATAATCCAAAATAACTTAGCTTATAGTTGTGAATTGTAGCTTTTTAATTTCTTTCCTGGAGAGGGGTAAATATCAGACAATAAATAATCTAACAAGGCTCCATCTAAAAAAAATATAGGAGGACACCGCGTGCACTTGATTGTGGTGTTAGCAAGCCAGTTTTGAGCTCATGTCTGCCAGACCTCTGGGTGAGAATTCTATCAGTAATGGCCTAAGTGATGGTGATTTCCCGTTTGAGATAGAGTTTAGATTTCATGTTAATTATTGAAAACTGTCAAAAAACTTTATGATTCCTTCATTGTGATGAATATTTAAGTTACTAATGAATACATTTTCACCGAATTCAGACTCTCCCAGAATGAAAGGCATTTTCTGTGATCTGCGTTTTCAAATAACTTGTGAAAAACTTAAGGTACGTGAACCTACAATACATGTACATAGCCTGTGGCTATGTGCTGGAATTTGAATAGACTGAGTTATTTATTGATATCGTATATGCAATCCAAGTGCACCTCACAGCCACAATCACACACAAACACTCACCCACTCCCATGATTCAAACCATAAAAAAAAACCTTAAAATTTTTTTTTTTTTCTAAATTTATTATTTGATCTGAATTCTCTCTTTCTCCATCTCTCTCTTTTTTTAATTTTCATTTTATTAATTTATTTAGATTTTTTTTTTTTTTTGGGGGGTTCATTGATCATGGTTCATTAAAGACGAAAAATAAATAAGCCCATGTGTGTGTGGTTGTAAAGGGGATGTGGAGTGAGGGTGTCAAAACACTTAAACATTTAAATCTGATTTCTTAAATGTTTGAATAAGCCTAATACTTAGCATATGCTATTCATTTACTAATTAAAAAATTGCAGGAGCTGCGCTTACTATAAACAAATTTGCGGTGTGGTTCACCGTTATATATATTTTTTTAAATTGCCCCTTGTTCCAGAAAATTGCCCCCGGTTCCTGTAAAAAGCCCGTGAGCTGGGGGCAATTTAAAAAACAAAATTGCCCCGGCTCACAGGTGCCTATTTCAAGGCTTGAGTTGAGGTTGATTGGATCAATCGTAACTCTTTGTAAGACGGGACCCTGGGACCCGTTGCAGAAAGAGTTGCAATCAATTATAACTCTAAAAATCATGCGCAACTTCATTTTCAACCAATCAACAGCGCGCATTTGGGACTTGATTTTTTTACTTGCGTTTAAACGCAACTCTCTCTGCAACGGACCCCTGGTCTCAAAACTTAAGGCCTGGTCACACCGCCTGAGCGTTGTTGGAGTGGTCATGGAGCAGTACGGAGAGAGAGTCGAATTTCGCTCACAAAATTGGGGGAAAAATCGAAAACAAAATAAGAACAATCAAAATTGAAAATGGTGAAAAGTAGCGAGCGGTTATGATTTTTTCTCTCTGCTCCACGACCGCTCCAACAACGCTTGGGCGGTGTCACCAGGCCTTTACTTTGACCGAGGCGATTATTCCACTTTATATAGAACATTGACTTACCGTTATGCAGATTTAACGGGATTCTCACACTTACCGAGAGTATTCCAGTGAAGATGATGATGGAACCTCGGAGCATTTGCCAGACCGATGCTGAGACGTAGATGAGACCTATACCAGCGAGGGTCGTCCCAAGAAGGTCGCAGAGGGTTGGTAAAATGATGATGGGTTGAAAGATTCTGCATAACAAAATGTGATTATGTAACTGGTTATTCTTATGTATGGTAACACCTGAAAGCTTATATTGATCCAGGTGTATCAAGAAAGGGAAACCAAAGATTCACATCTTTAAGATGAGATATTCATCAAATACATTGTGATCAAACCAAATTATATCATTTCAAAGTAGGCTTTCAAAGATATCTAGATCAACTCAGCCCTATATAGTAAATTTATTTAAGTTTGAAAAAGTGTAGATTTGATAAACTGAACATTTTAACTAATATGGGTACCATGCCAAACATTATTTTTTATTTATTTTCATGGGCTACAATTACTTTTCATTTTAACAACCTGTTGCCAAAATGATGAATTGTTAGGCACCCTCATCATTCCTTAATAATAATAATAATAATAACTAGCATTTAGTACGCTCTCCATAGTTAACTATATCACAGCGTTTACAAATTATTTAAAACAAGAGTACATAATAATTACAGTACAAATCAATGCAAAAGAAATTAATCGGAAAAGAGGCATGTTTTTAGAAGTTTCTTAAATTGATCTGAACAGTTTGATTATTTAATGAAAGTGGGGATGTTGTTCCATTCTTTAAAAGCAGTAACACTAAATGTGCGATCACCTGTTTTTGTACGAGTCTTGGGTATGGCAAGCAAATATGGGTCTTTAGATGAACGGAGTGGATTTGTGCACATTTTCTAATTTATTATTATTATCAAATCTGTTTTAATGGATATGATTTATCATTGTATTGAAAAGAGATTATCAGGGGCTTTTTTTAATTTCCAGTCCTTTTTTTTAAAGCAATTTGGGAGCGAAATTGCTCTGAGCCCCCATTTTTTTTTTCCCCTGCTGGGTACCTACCTTGGTTGTTTCAGCATGACACCAGCAGGTGGTGCATCTTGAAAATGGGTCTCCCTGAGCTGAAAAAATAATAGAGATAGAATCATATGAATCATGTATTAAAAGCACAACTTTTAAATCTAAGTTTGATATAGGGGACTGCTACCTACAAGCAGCAGTCCTTTCCATACCCAATCTGTTGTATAAACTACTTATTGTACTTTATGAACTGGGGTGGTATTCTGAAAATTGTCTTAACTTTTTTCTTAACTTTTCTTGTAAGTCAGCAAGATAACAGCGCGCTAAAATTCTCTTAAATTGGTATTCCGAAAATTGTCTTATCTCTGTAAGGACGTCCCCTATTTTATCTCTGACACGCCTAATATTCTGTCATCAACCAATTATTAAGCTTGGCATATGCTTAGGCCAACCAATAGAAGCATCTCTTCTTAAAATAATGAAGCGCATTGTTGATATGAGGCGTAGTTTCCTTGCGCCCACGACGCTTATGCTTGTGCGCTTCTGTGCTAAAAATACACGTGGCTCTCTCAAAGATATATTTTCTCTCCAAAGATCCATCGTCGCGAACACCAATTTTTAATTGCTGAAAATTCTACCAATCCGTCGTTATGTCTTTGGAACGTCTCCTTTGGTAAAACATGATGTTCTTGCGGATGCAGCAAGAAATACTTATTGCAGACGGACAAATATCGCATGCAACAATAAGTTACAATAGCCCCCACCTCTTGTAAATTTCATTGTATTTTCCAAGGAAGTTAAGAGAAAGCAAAGATAAGAGAATTTTCAGAATACCTTGTAACTTGATATTTTATCTTGCGCAGAGATATAATTATGCGCCGATTATGTATTTACGCATCATTATATCTCTGACATCATACGCACTCAGTGAAAGTTACAAGAAAAGTTACAAGAAAAGTTAAGACAATTTTCGGAATACGGATTTTATCGTAACTCTAAAGATACAAGAATATTTCTCTTACGACAATTTTCAGAATACGGCCCCTGGTTGTTAAATTTAATTTGAATGCTTTACATTTTTTTAACAATGCTTACTTTGGTATTTACTTGAATTATATTTGTTTGCTGGATGGATATGGAAACAAATGAAATGAATGAAATACGCTATGTCATCATCACATTAAATGTGTTCCTTGAGATATAAAAATAACCAGTGACCAGCAAATTTCTATGATTTCACAGCCTCTCCCTTCTCCCCTTCCTCACCTTGCCCCTCTCCTCTCTTCAACTCTTGTCTTTTCTTTCAATCTCTTCATTTCCTCTTCTTTTCTCTTTTCCTATGTCTTCTTTACTTTTTATAAAATTATTGCAAAATATGAAAATCAGAGTATCCATAATACACGGGTCGTGTGTTCCAGTGGTTAGAGCATTGGACTCATAATCGCAGGATTGTGAGGTCGAAGAGTGATATCTGTTGTCTATTATGTCAGCCACTATGACTGATTAACCTAGACATGAAATGTTTCCCAGGTAATTGGTTATATACCAGCTTGACGTTTACCAGCAAAATGCTGTCCTGCCAAGTTCCTATGGGAGTTACCACAAACAGAAACAGAATAATACCTAATGTTTCACAGTGTCATAAAATTATGCCTATTGCCAATAACTACAGTGCAGCAGAAAGTCAGTCTTTTTTTTTCTTACATGAAAGTAACAAAAAAAGTTTAACTTTACTCTCACTTTACCTGTCTTCTAAATGCCTCTCTTTCATGACGTCTGGCAATCAGCAATCCCAACAAGCACAAGCTTTCCCCTGGGGAGACAGAAATGAACGAACATAATGAGTAAAAATGTCTTTTCATCTACGTAAATAATTTAAATGCAAGCTATAATTTTTGCATCCTCTGTCAACTTATTTAAAACCAAACTGAAATCCCACCTCTTCCAAGATAGTTTTTAAAAAAGAAGTCACTTTTTCATGTTTTTGGTTATGTATTTTGTAGAAATGATTAATCTTTACTTATTTTCTTCGATTAATTTAGCGAACTTAATTTTACTTTTAAAATTTTTGCGTATCCTGTTAATAATTGTTTTTCTGTTTATCTGCTATGTATTGTAATGCGCAGTTGAGTATATCCAAATAGAAATTGCGCAATATAAATTTACAATTATTATTATTAATTATTATTATAATTTTTAACAAACTCCAATTCAATATTTGATATCATGTATTCAGTTTGACTTGATACACTTGATAATATTCATTGCTGAGAGAATATGGACACCGAGTTGACAGATGAACATGATGATATAAACTTATAAAGGCTAATTATATCAGCAAGAAAGACCATTTTATCAATATTTTCTCATTCAATAAATTTAAATGCATTTCTTGAAACATATAGATTTCATAAAAATGAAAACATGAGCATTCTTATGAGAAATTGAAATTCAAATTGACATCATCCAAATCGTAAATTCCCAATACATGAATGCAGCACTCTAGCCTGGGTTTTCAATTAGGTTTGATTCTCTCTATTCCTTGGCTGAAAAATTTGACAACCCCCCCCCCCAAAAAAAGAAAAGAAAATGAATAAACATATAAACTGTTGGCCATTTCGTCTCCAAAAAAATTGACAAGCAATACAACATAAAGGTCCACAGTCGAAATGTAAAATTGTTGGGCATTTTCACCACCCAAAACTGTTTTTCTTGCTTTAAAAAAATTAGGGGGTTTTAATCGAATTATCGACCCCCCCCCCCAAAAAAAAAAAAATCCCCAGGTACAGGCTTGTTTAAATGAAGAGGGGTGAGATGAAATTAAAATGAGAGAAGGGGAACAGGGAAGGGAAGCTAAGGAGATTACGAAACACCTTCTACTAAAAATGAGATAAAATGAAAACAAGGTAATTGAAGATAGAGGGAAAGAGAGTGGGAGAGAAAGAAAAGAGATCTATATAAAGGGAGAGCACAATCAAAGAGGGTAAGAAAAAGCTAGGGAGAGTGAAAGGGAGAGGGGGATGGGAAAATTGGCAGATCTGGGGGGCCACATCTGGCCCTTGCCTCCCCCCCTTGAGAGCACCACAATTTTCATTTTTTCATCACATCGATTTGGGAATTTGGGAGTGAAGACCTTTTTGGGGGAGGGTTGTCAAAATTTTCCTGTAAGAAATGCCCTCCCCCTTCGGAAAATCCTGGATCCACCCCTGGATGGGAAGAATTAAAAGGTTTCAAATATGAAAGGGAAGAAGAGAGAATCACATTGTTTGTAAATGTGAGAGACCACTAAGGAAAATACCTACAATATATTACTATTTTTGTATTGCATGAAACTATAAATCTTTGATTAATTAAATGAACCATTATGTATATTCACCCATGAACATGATGATGGTTTGAAACCAGGGATGATCAAATTCATGCTCTGTTGCAGTCTTTGTTCCATTCGGCCCTTGGGGAATGGCCACTCCCTTCACACTACACAAATGAAAAACATGAGGATATAAAATGGATGAAGACATGAAGTATACACTTTTGTTATTTTTAAAACTAATGGATTGTCATGTTCCCAACATACTGTATGAAGATGAAACAATATAGACCACAGAAATCTGTTTTGAACATTTTATTTTTTTTAGTTTTGTTTCTCTCTAGATGAATTCCAGCCATGCCAGCAGAATTCACAGTTGAAGCTATAGATCTAGCATTAGATCTACATTACATTGAGTTCCAATCCTTAGAAAATGGAAATAATTTAGCATAATTATTGAATTCATTAGGAGGAATCTTTATAGATTCTCCAAAAAAAAAAGGAATAGCATTTCTACTAAAATGCTTTGCCTTGATATTATTAGCAATATTATCAAAGACATTGCTCAACTTCAAAATTTCCTAAATAGTTAAATAAGGCTTAAATACTCCATGAAATGTGCTTGAAATGATGTAGTCACTCAATGCATGTATGAATACTGGTCCCTATACTGTGTAGGATAGTGGCTAAAAATAGGCATTTTACAGTCTTTGTGCTAGTACTAGGACTGTGTATGACTCTAAAAGGATGACGCGCTACACGTAACTACATGGTTCACTCAAATTTAAAACATTCAAAAGAACAGTTGGGGCCAACTCCAGTATTGACTTTTAGAGAGCTCACATGTCTACACTACAGCACAAATTTAGTGCCAGTGCCTACCCTAAATTGGGTCACTTGTTCATGCTTGTTTCATCAGAACAGAAAAAATATTTTGACAACACGTGCATGACATTGTCAGTGACAATTATACCGGATTCCAATTATTCATATCACCATAAAAAAAATCACCATCATCAGTAACAGTCCTCTCATGAGCCACTGTCAGTGGTTGAACCTTCATATTATGAACGTCTTTTAAGCAAACTCAAAGCATACTCAAAGCATATGGAATATATGGCAAGCTGGAGGACTGGTTCCATGCTTTTCTGACGGGGCGTAGGCAGAGAGTTGTTATCAATGGCCAGATATCAAAGTGGAGTCAAGTAAAGAGTGGAATACCGCAGGGAAGTGTCCTCGGGCCAACAATTTTTTTTATTTTTATCAATGACCTGCCAGAGATAGTTACAAGTCTAGTCCGAATATACGCAGATGATACCAAGATCTTCAGAGAAATAGTAACAAATGCTGACTGTGAAATCCTGCAAGCCGATCTAGATAACCTTATCAAATTGTCTGAAGAATGGCAGCTTCAGTTCAACATAGCAAAATGTAAGTTCTTACACATTGGGAGAAACAGCCTGCATTACAACTACAGCCTTGATGGAACTACTCTTGAGGAAGTGTCAGAAGAAAGAGACCTGGGCATTATCGTGGACTCGGAACTGAAATTCCACACACATGTTGCTTCAGCTGTCATGAAAGCTAGCCGAGTACTTGCAATCATCAAGAGAACCTTCCTCACCAGGGATAGGGATACAATTCCAAAACTCTTCAAGGGTCTTGTACGACCAATCCTCGAATATGGGAATGCAGTTTGCACCCAAGACACAAGACAGACATGAAAGAGATTGAGACAGTACAAAGAAGAGCAACAAAACTCATACCATCCTTGGCAATGCTAAACTATGGAGACAGACTTCGAGCCCTAAAACTACCATCCCTGCAATACAGAATGAGAAGAGGTGACATGATCCAGACTTATAAAATAATGCATGGAATTGACTGGCTTGACAAGGATATGTTCTTCTCGTCTATTACTGTTGAGGCAACCCGTGGTCACCCATTTAAACTCTTCAAAAAAAGAAATAGACTGGATGTAAGAGCAAATGCCTTCGGAGCCAGAATAGTGCATGACTGGAACTCGTTACCAAATGAAGTTGTCTCTGCTCCATCTGTAAACTCCTTCAAAGCCAGGCTTGATAAGTTCTGGAATAGAGAATGGTACAGTCACTGGGAATGAATTGATTTGACAAAAAAGATGGCTATTGCACCATGTACACTGACACTGTAAGTGTAACACATTATTAATACTTGTGGAAGAAGATTGAGCTTGGACGAAAGCTAGACTTGGAAACTTGGCTGCAGCTTTCTGCATTTTTCCAGTACATCCGGTAATTATGTAATTATATGATGGGGGGACCTAAAGCTACGCACTTTGTTTTCAAACAATAAAAACTGTCCCAATTTTGATATTTCAACAAATTATATTTCACTAATTTGTGGCAAACATTCTAAAGATAATTAGCCAAGTAGAAAATATCACAAAACTCACTAATACGAAAATCCCGTCGTGTTTTTCGAACACCTCTTGATTTCGCCGCCCGATGTAGAAGGGGTCCTAAAGCTACGCACTCGATTTATCATGCAAAAAAATAGTATTTCCTGTGCCTCAATTTCTAAAATATATTCAAATTATTATAGGATAATATAAAATTAAAGCGAATATAACTCCAAACTTCCTAACAGTTGTTGGTTTTCTCTGCATTTAGAGATTTACTGCAGCCTCTGTAGAAAAAAATTAATAGGAATTGTTCATCACTCTGCAGTCACAGTTCCACACACAGAGTGCGCATTTGCCATTGAAAACTGCATGCGCGATGAGTGGTGCGTAGCTTTAGGACCCGCGCAGCTTTAGGACCCCCTACCATACAGAGGTTTTTTTTACCTGACTGCTAAGAAAGCACGAATGCCTGTGAGCAAGCAACAACCAGGGGACCAAAGGCTTGCCTTAAGGTCCTCTCTGAGGGACCTGGTACTATGGGTAATGAGGATAAATGCCTTACAGGGCACTAGCGAACCACTTGGGAATTGAACCCGGGTCACTGGAATCCGAAACCCCGCTCTACCGACTGAGCTATCGCTCCTCCGAATATGACACACGTAAGTTTTTTCTTTTTTACTTTTTATCAAAGACTAAGAGTATAGACAAGTAAAACAGAGTTGTAATTACAAATTTGTATATTTTAGAATAGAAGTGGAGTAGTAAGTCTATATAGTCTATATGCAGTTGAGATTTGTTGTTGACAGACTAAGTAATCATCTGCAGCCCATCTCGAAAGTCGAAATGGAGGAATATATAATCTCCAGAACAGAAATAACTTTATAAATTAGTTGAAAGATCGAGCATTCATTATATAACTCACTGACAGTCATTCTGGGCTTTCTTGCTTAGAGTATTGATGCTTCCTGTAACAAGCATTCCTACAGCTAGTAGAATCTGGTAGCACGACAGTCCCATCTTGGATCTCGACTTCCTCAACCCAGCCGACAGCAGCCTGAACTTAATTTTACTAGCGACACGCCACAAAAATCATCGGGACAGTTCCCGGCAGCAGCGATCCGAGCGCTCGCTAATAACCGAGCGCGAATTGCCCAAGAAATCTCGCAGTCACATGATCATGAGCACTCTGATCACATGACAATGACGAGTACAGTCCATTTATATTGCTTGACAGATCACGCCCCGCCCATTTCTAGTTGAGTTGCCTTTTGAGAAGGAAAACCCGGGAAGGAAAACAAAAAATCGAGTAACAAAATCGACAAATTAATGGAAAAGTTGAAGATGAATCGGTAAAATAAATGAATATAGAAACAGAGGGAAGAACAAAAAAGACAAAGGAAAAGAAAGAAGGGATGAAAAAGAGAGTCAAGCAAGTTTGTTTTTACCAATCGAGTTTTATGAGTCAGTAAAGAGTTCAAGCTTCGGTTTTTATAAGCATAAAATGACAAAGTAAATAACGTGATTAATCCCTAGTTTCCACTATCACGATTCGCGCTAAGATTTGAAACCATTTTCTTAATTATGAGGTAATTATAATCAGGGGCGCCGATCCATTTTTCAGATTGGGGGGGCAAAATTATGAATCAATTTTCCAAAGGTGCTTGATCACATAAACACACACACATGCCTATATATATGTGTACATATATATATATATATGTATATATACACACACACACATATATATATATCTCACCAGCAGATTAATGCGAGCGCGAAGCGCGAGCTGAAAATTTTGATATTTCGATCTGAAAAAAAAATTGAGTTTAATGGACGTTTTTAATAAAGAACAAGATATATATATCCAACAAAAGATTATTGGAAATCGAAGTGGGAGTTATTTTGAGGGTTAGAACTAACAACGGGACCATATTCACCTATTTAATCATGGAAAGTATGGGTTTTTGTTACAAAAATGATGCAAGCGCGAAGCGCGAGCTGAAATTTTTTGATATTCCAATCTGAAAAGTGGACATTTTGAGCACGATTTTAGACGAAGAACGAGTTGTGTATCTCAATCTCGCTTGCTGATTTCTGTGTAACATTACAATCTTATTTTATTTTTAGCACATGCGGAATTATTGGGGGGGGGGCAAAATGATACGTTTGCCCCCCCCAATATTTTCATTGGTGGGGCGATCGCCCCCCTGCCCCCCCCCATAATCGACGCCTCTGATTATGATTGTGCCGGATCTTATCAGATCTTGAGGTCAATTGTGACAATGGTGATTGTAAAAGAAAGTTTGGACAGCTAAAAAATCTTCGCTAAAAAGGCCAATCGTAACAGATCGAACAGTGGAAATCGGGTATTAATCATGTATACTTTAAAGGTCACATCAACCCCGGAATAATATTTATCTGAATCAAAAGAGAAAAATCCAACAAACATAACACTGAAAATTTCATCCAAATCGGATGTAAAATAAGAAAGTTATGACATTTTAAAGGTTTTTATCACAAAATAGTAATCAGCGATATGCAAACGACAGTTGATGTCCCTCCCTATTTCTTTTTATGATTGTTTGAATTATGCAATATTTCAATCTTTACAAATTTGACAATAAGGACCAACTTGACTGAACCACATAATGTTAAAACCATGGTAATTCCACAGGTTCAGGGAGAAATAAAACTCCCTTTCCATGAGTGAAGAAATTAAAATATTCTATTTAATAAAATACAAAAAGAAATAGTGAGTGAATGATGTCATCAGTCGCCTCATTTGCATACCAACTAGGATGTGCATAGAACTGTTTTGTGAAAATAAGGAAAATTTTAAACTGTCATAACATTCTTATTTTACATCCAATATTTATGAAATTTTCAGTGTTATTCTTGGATTTTTCTTTTTTCAAATCAACTTTTTGTTGAGGTGGACTTGTCCTTTAAAGAAGAAGTAAGCAAGACACATTTTGCCCACACTTTTTCTATCTTAAAAAATCTTAATTATTAAGTGACCATACATCTTACAATGTAGATATTGTTGTAAATCAAAAGTTTAGGATGAATAAAATTTCATAATTTCATATCTTAAATGATTTATAAAACCCTAACTGGACATAAAAACACATCAATGTCTATGACCCCTCCCATTTATCTACGCCCTCACTCCCAACCCTCACTTCTCTCACGCTCTCCCTCTTCTTTCTCCCCCTCTCACTTTATCTTTCTCTCCCCACATCTCACCAGGCTGCTTCACTCTCTCTCTCTCTGTATCCCATTAGTAAAAATGACCGTAAATGACAATACATGTATCTTTTTTTTAACTGAAGCATGACAAAATTTAATCAAATTATCACAAAAGCATCAACATATTGCACACTTGACAAATGAACAGTAAAAGGTAGTTAGTTAAACAGCACACAACAAATGATAGCACAGTTGATTAGGTTTAGTACATGGTAACCCCCCCCCCTCCAAAAAAAAGAAAGGGGAACCCCATTACTTGGTAGATTAAGAACATAACCCCCCCCCCCCACTTCAATTATTATTATGGCAATATTCAAACAAACATCTTACCAACAGACATTAGTCAAAGTGTATGTTTAACCTGACTTTGAACCTGAACGTAACATGCATACTACCAGTTTTATTAATTAGTGGATATCCATAAGAACCAATATAAATGGGGAATTTCAAGACTTACATTTATCATTAAAAAAACACATAAAATGATAAGATTTTCAGAGTATGATTAAGGAGCATTTACTAGAAACCTGTTTGCATCAATAATCCTTTTCACATACTAGAGTAGCTACCCAAATTCAATGGCAGTTTGTTGAGCCTATATGTAAAGGAAACCTAAAAAATATATAATATTTTGGTGGTGACACATTTTAGATACAGGCATATTGCACTACAATTCACTGAAAATTAGACATCGCTATTTTTTGTTTCAAACCTTCCATATTATTGGTCTGGTTTACTCCAAAATAATCATTCAGATTCTGCTACAATGCCAATAAAATTATTGAAAGGGTTGGGTTGCCGTATGAAGTCAAATTGTCTTTAACATTCTTGTTAAATTGAACTTTTTCAAAAAAATATAAATAAATGAAATACATTAATTACAACAATCTTTAAAACAAAACATTATACCTCACGCACACTTTATATCTAAGATCACAATAAAATATACCAAATATAACTTAAACTTTGTAAACTGCATATATCACATCTATGATCTCTAATAGTTACATTTTATGTATCTTTTTTCCAATGAATGTGTTAATATGAAACAGACATTTATCTTCCAAAGAATTAAAGGAAAGTCCATCTTGATATATTATCATATACATGTCATACAATTTTATTACAAGCAGAAAAATGAGTGAAACATTCATCATTAAGGCAAAAATCCACAAAATTGAACAAAAAGGTAATGAATTCTTGATGTTAATTTTTGTGGTGTAAAATGTGAGCAGCTCCCACATAAGTTATTTGATATAATCTTATAATTTGACACTTCTTAATGGTTCATGATGAGATGTTATCAGGGGGTGTTTCACAAAGCTTTAAGTATGACTTTAAGAATCTCACTTAAAAGTCTAAATGTCATTGGTCAGATCATGAGAAGAGGATGCGCACTACTATGTATTGATCAATAAGATTGCACGTTGCATATCTTGTACACGTTGGCATTTAAGTGCGACGCCAAGTCATGCTTTTCTTTGGGGCGATTCCATAAAATATATACGTCCAACCCCCTATATGTGGGACCTTCATGAAATTTTCTATGATCTCTTCTTCTTTTGACAGTCTCTAATGCTCTCAAGTGACCATGACTTGGTCAGTTTATGAAGTGAAGTAAAACTTGAGAAAAATGGTGGTCGGACGTACAAAAAGGTTGATTATTTTATGGAATTGCCCTTTGTGAAACACCCCCCTGATTTCGTATGATTCATGACATAATAGGAGAATAACTTGTGATGTCACACATGTTGATTTGATTTTTTTTTACAAAACTTTTTACTCTGTCATTCTTCAATTTTCATCAAACCATTAGTAATGTGCTCCTACCGTGTTTTCTGCTTTTGAGAAGAAAAAAAATATGGCATCAAGGATGACTTCTTATAATGCTCTACACAAGACACTAAATTAACATCAATAGATTAATCCAAATTCAATTTTATATGTCGCAAGACATACCATTGGCTAAAAATTTCACTGTACAGTGTATTCTACCCCTAGTTTGTATACATGAAGATTTTGTGCAAAATAGACATCAATAACAAGTCAAGGTGATCACAAACACTCGTATAGTCAATAAATCACTTTTTAAAGGCACAATTGATTGATAAGCATCAATAATACTACATGTATGATAGAGCATCAATATTAATAATAGCAAAAAAAAATCAAATATTGTTGTATGATGATTGAAAAATAACTTTTGTCCGTGTATTATGTACATGTAAGCTACATTCAATGAAATCAAAGTTAAGGGTTGAGCACAAAGAATATGAAATTTGCATGAGACCAATATATACCATATTGTCATAATTTCACGAGAATGATTTAAAATGAGGATGAATCAAGTGTTATTTTCAACAAATACGAGTACTTATGTAGACAGATTATGTGCACAGAGCAACATGTACGTATACAAGTCACATCAAACGAAGTCCTTTTTGCTCTACACATTGAAGAGACAATAAATTATACAAAATTCATTTGTACTTAATCTTTTTGTGAACCAGATTTGATCAAATGATACTCCCCTATTTTAGAAATTTATAGCACAATTGTAATTTTCATTTCATCTGATAAAAGGGTAGTTTAATATCCAAATCATCTACTTTCCCATAGCTAAGCCTCATATTTAAGTAAATACATGTAATGAAGTTGATTATCGCAATTTGTTCACACCAATTCAGTCATAAATTTTTGAATTAATATCAAAAGCTTGAAAAAAAAAATCACAATTTTTTTAAAATTCTCAACAACACCAAAGGGTCAGACCAGCTGTATCCTTCTGCTTTGTTGTTTTGCTTTTATGATAAAATGGTATAATCAACACTTTGGATTCTCATTTGACTTCAAATGGGTTTGAACATCACAATCATTTTATCTACTATCTTAATCTTAAATTTTAAACTTTTGTTTTAGAATAAAAAAGTAGTTCCAATTCAAGTGCATAAATAAAGAATTAAGTACGCCAATATTAGAGTAATTTTGTGTGATACTACCTAAATAGAATATTTTTCTCACATGTACACATAACAATCAAAATGTTTTTTAAACAGTACTGCTTGAATTATAACAAAACTGCAGTGCCATTTCTTTGTGACACATCAAGTTAACACATAAATAAAAATACACTAAGCTGTTTATCTCTAGAGTAATCTAATTGGAATGCAGATGAAATAAAATAAACTACTCTTTAATATTTACACTGGCATACTTTAAACACATAACAATATTTCACAAACTCTACACACTGACCTTTATACAAGAATACATATGATTTTGCATATCAAGTTGTTAAATACTCTCAAAGAAAGAAAGTTATAAAACCATTCAACATAATCAGATATAAGATGAGAATATCACATAAACATGATTTTTTTTAAATAAATAAAATGCCCATGCCTGCATGATCACAAACTCAAAGCAGCTGTGAACAGAAAGACTTAAAGCACATTAAAATCAATCAATCAATTAGCTCAAGATAATGACTCTTTTAAAATGTTGAAAGCAAATCATGTTCTCACTTAGGAAGAAGAAGAAAAAGAGGTAGTACAAAACAAAAGAGTGATGAGAATACTGAGCAATGTGAGCATAGTACAATTAAGATTGTTTGTTCAACAGGGTTCCCACAGAAATTTGAAAACAGAATTCCATGACTTTTCCATCACTAAATTGCTGCTTTCCAAGACTTCCCGTGACGTCCCGGGAGTTATGTAGAATTTAGGATGTCACAAAACTGGGAAAAATGGAAATCATGAACACCAATTATAATAGCAGAGTATGATCACAGAGTATGAGAGTTGCGAGACACTACAAACGGGAAAGCTGCCATAGCCAAGAGGTAAATGCAATTCCATGACTTTTCACAAATTGTCTGAATTCCCCGACTTTCCAGGACCACAAATTTTTCCAGGATTTTCCATGAATGTGGGAACCCTGATTCAAGGAGACAGGGTGGGGGGCACGTCCTTTAACCTTGGCTAACAATACGGTGACAAGACGTTTGGTCCGGCGACAATTGCTCCGGGCTCTATTTTGTCGAAGATATAGGGTTAGGGTTGCAATAGGGTCTTACGTTAGGTCCAGGATAGGGTATAGTGTTAAAGGTAAAGTCCACCTCAGAAAAATGTTGATTTGAATCAATAGAGAAAAATCAGACAAGCACAATGCTGAAGATTTCATCAAAATCGGATGTAAAATAAGAAAGTTATGACATTTCAAAGTTTCGCTTATTTTTAACAAAATAGTTATATGAACGAGCCAGTTACATCCAAATGAGAGAGTTGATGATGTCACTCACTCACTCACTATTTCTTTTGTTTTGTATTGTTTGAATTATACAATATTTCAATTTTTACGAATTTGACGATTAGGACCTCCTTGCCTGAAGCACAAAATATTAAAATAATGGAATTCCACGTGTTCAGGGAGGAATGAAACTTCATTTCACATGACAATGATGAGAAAATCAAAATATTTCATATTTCAAACAATAAAAAACAAAAGAAATAGTGAGTGAATGACATCATCAACTCTCTCATTTGGATGTAGCTGGCTCGTTCATATAACTGTTTTTGTGAAATGAAGCGAAATTTTGAAATGTCATAACTTTCTTATTTTACATCCGATTTTGATGAAATTTTCAGTGTTATGCTTGTTGAATTTTTCTCTTTTTATTCAAATCAAGTTTTTGTTGGGGTGGACTTGTCCTGTAAATACAGGGTTGAAGTTGGATATTCAATTTGTGTGTGGAATTTATAGCAGGGACCCAGTTTCATAATTATTAGGGGAGTTATAAAAAAGCTCTCCTAAAAGTTTCAAGGGGAGCGGTAGAGATTGACCGACACTCTTGTTCTACATTCAGGTTTAAAGAATAGAGGTTGTACAAGGAATAAGTTGTACAAACAATACAAATGTGTATGATATTGCCGGATTTTCTGCATTTTTTCAGTGACCACCTTCAAGGGCAACCTGAAAACATATCTGTATAAGTGTTTTTTGATAGACATTGATTTATTGTTATTATTATTATTACCGGTATTATTATTTGTTGGGCTTCACCTGTGCCTGGGAGGCGAAAAGCGAACTGAATCACTATGACCCGCAGGTCTCTCCTCCCGATATATCTGATTGGGGGGAATGCAGGTGGACCACTACACCGGGGTTTCCCCCTACTCTTATACAAATAGTTCTGTGGGTTCTAACGTGCAAAGGGGGTGACTCTCCTCAGACATCTATTAAATGTAAATAGTTTTTGTTGTTCTGGTCTGAAGCACCTTGAGCATCTAATCAAGATGGAAAGTGCATTATACAAATCTCATGTATTATTATTATCATCATTTTTGCAATTATTATTTCATGTCACAAAATAATTCTAATTCGCTGAGGCAAGCGATAGTTTGCTCTATCTGAAATGGATTAAGGCGAGCAGTAGGGAGCGATCACTCTCACTCGCCTTAAAACTGAGTCCCTGTTATAGTGGAGCATACGTCATGGAACCAATACCTCTATATGAAAATAGCTTCCTTGAAAATCTGCATTTAAAGGCATTTTAATGTCCGTTTTCATGGGGGATATGTCACCATTTAGTAAATCGCCCAGATTAAAACCAGATTTATGACCAGCTGATGTTATGGAATGCCACTGGAAATTGCCTTATGGTATTGCCATATTCGTTCCCCTCAGATGTAGTCGAGAGCCCATCTGTAAACAGCTTAATAACCTTGCCCAGGCTAAGGAAAGTGGAATAAAATGCCTTGGATGTAGGCATTTGAGGTTAAAAACTTATTTGCCTCTCGGTGACATCTCATGAAGAATTCTGGAACACTTTTTTAATGGCACTGTACAGCATTCTAATATGGCCAAGCATAACTTTCACCTGGGTCAAATTACTCTTTTCTTGAGGTCCAACATTTCAACAAATTTGAATTTAAGCAGGCTTGGCTGAAACATTTCTTGGTTGTATATCAAGTTCGCTTCCCCCCCCCTCAAATTTCTCTATTACACTACAGGTATTTCTAATGCCTTTTGACAAAGTCTGGGGTCAGCAAATAATAATCTACTCCCCAGGAAAACTGATGCCAATGAGATTTTTAAACAGCTCATTGAGCAACTCCAAAACCCAACACTACACTTGATTATTCTCACATTACTCAGGACTAAAATGAAGACGACATCCCCAATCTCATCTTCCACTTTGTAATCAGAAAACTCAAGTCAAGAGCAAAGAACACATTCAAAGCACAAATAAGGTATAAATAGATTTCTTGCAGTTAAATAGATCTATCGTGTCTAGATTTACTTAACTCGAACATGCCTTTAGCGACTTTGTGACCCCCCCCCCTTCCGCCCTCACCTGAAAATTTTTCATCAAAGACATCAAGGTTATGCAGTATACCAACAGACACCATTCTACCAGGTTAGCATTTCACTCACTCAATAGTTGTCACCTGACAAGCTGTCAGCTTTCCTTGATTTTGATTGGCTGAGAAGCAGATGAACGACGGTCGCTACCGTACCTGTCGGATATCAAAAACATACTTTGTTGGATCAAACATCTGACGGGACCTTTCATGAAATGCTCTCCTGCAGCGATGATATTGATTTACTTCCCTTCTAAGAGAACCAGGCATATGATGAGGATTGCTGCAAAAGCCAACAGGGTGATCAGGGCCACGGACACCAGAAAGGCACACTTACGTCGCTGACGAGCATCGTACTGGGGATCCTATGTGGAACAGGAAGAGAGAAATAAACTCGAATTAGAGTTACAGGGGATATGACATGTTCGAATGTCATGTTCCTATTTCTTTTTTAAAATGTGTTCTAACGTCTTGAAACATTAAAAAAGTTTCAATATATTTTTTTTTATAATGAATGTGATTTCCTTTAAATCATTTAAAGTATACACAGTTTTGAAGTTATAAACTGATGATTTCAAACAATGAATTTTGAGAGAGAGAGAGATTGAGAGAAAGACTTACAGTGAGGGGAAAAGTAGATTGGAAGAAAAAAAGATGAATTTGGAATTTGAAGTTTTTTTATCTAATAGAAGAAAAAATAAACTAGTAAAATAAGTACAAAAACATTATTCATTCTAAATTCCATGCAAGTATACTTTTCAACACATAATCTATCCAAAATTTTTTGTGTAAAAATAACCAAACAAGTGTAGCCTTATCGCAGTCTTGCCTGCATTATGCGATTCAATATAACACCAGTGCTGACTTTGAAAACGACTATAGAATAGTCATTCATCCCCCCAAAAAACATTCACATGATAATAAAATACGATGTTCATTGACCCTAAATGACATTTGACCTTGATCATGTGACCGAAGACTTGTGCCAGACAATCAGTGATACTTGATTACCCTTAAGTCCACATTTCAGGAACTAAACCATAAACTTTCAGTTATGATGGCAATTCAACAAATACCCCCAATATGGCCAAAGTTTATTGATCTTGTTCAAGTGACCTGAAAATTAAGCAGGATATTCAATGATACTTTATTACTCTTATGTCCAAGTTTTATGGAATAGATCCATATACTTTCAAAGTTATGACAATTCCGGTGTCTTTAAATGATTGAATAAAATGAATTGAATTGAATTGAAAAAATTGAATTGAATTAAGTCTCACTCTGCTATGCAAGCGGTTCAATGGCACTTGCTCTGGCGATAATTGCTCCACTCTAAATTCCACAAACTATTGGAATGGCCAACTTCAACCCTGAGTTGAACACTATACCCTACCCTAAACCTAATGTAAAACGCTATTGCAACCCTTACCGTACATCTTAGACAAGAATAAGCCCAGAGCAATAGTTGCAAGAGCAATTGTTGCAAGAGCAAATGTTGTGTCACCTGCCAGCAAGACAGAAAGAGGTGTCTTAAAACATGTATTGAACAGGCCAATCCCCATCGCCTTTATTGCCTTTGGTCAATACAAACACTGGGGCAATAATGTCTCAAAATAGCACTGTTCAAGCATTTCACTTACAAAGCCCGTCGAGGAGGCTGTTTCACTGTTGAGTGAGGTCTGAGACTTGGTGTCCAGTTTATAATCACTGGGAGGCTGGATGGTCCATGGTTTGATGTCAACGCGACGGTGCATCTCAGACATCAGGTTACGCAACTCAAGGATATCCCTGGGGGTGAAAAGAGATGATGGACAATGGACATCAATATAAGAAGTAAACTTAAAATGAACCAATTATTCATCATCATTATTATTATTATAATCATTATTTATTATCATTTTTATTATTATTATTATCCTTATTATAATCATAATCATCATCATTATCATCATCATAGAAACTTCGAAATCATCATCATCAATAATATCATTACTATGCAAGTATGAAAATGAACAAAAGCAGTGCTTTACTTCATCAGTATAAGCAAGTAGAACTTCAGGTAGAAATCAAAATGAACTTGAAAGATTAAAAAACCTCTATGGTCTGTACAGTGACACTGATAGATCATGCAAAATAAGTAGGGAAAGAAGCAAGAAAGAAATAACTTATGTGATGTTCCAAATAATAATTTTATCTATTAGACCTAAATACACATGAGAGGTTTCAATTAGGAGATACATGGTCATGGACAACATGAACATAGATTTCTCATAATATCGCACTTCAAATATTTCAATCCTCACTCCAATTTAAGTATGAAGTTAAAGAGATACCCTGGGCTGAAAATATTTATATCTAAAGAAAAAGAGTATAATTCACAGATTAAAATGCTGAAAATTTCATCAAAATCGGATAACAAAGTTACAATTTTAAACATTTGAATTATTCCGGTGAAACAGTTCCAGGCATGTTTTCATGGAAGGGCTGATAATAGAAATATTGACTGCCACTTTTTTTCGGGGAACATCAAATAAATTGCCCTAAAAGAACCATATTGCCCTCGTCTAAAGACTTGGGCCAATATGAAAAAAGAACAGATGAGAATCCATATTTTATTGTTCGAAATAGACATGAAATAAAATACTAAAAAAATTTGCTTTGCCCAACTGATCGGGGGCCCAGCAGCCGCTTTAATCGTTGAACACCAAACAGGGTAGCAGCAACTCCCATCTTTTCACGTCTTTTGGTCCGACGCAGCTGGGGTTTGAACCCCTGACCTCCCGGTTGTGAGACGGATGTTCTACCAACTGAGCCAACACACCGATTGGCTCTTGATTCCTCTTGTGGGCAATATATTTGATGTTCCCCTCAAGGCCAGTCAATATCATATCATTATGTACACACAGTCTGCATAATCCACGGTTTGTACTCCCTTCATGGTTTAAAGCTCCTTAAAGGGCAAGTTCACCCTGAAGAAAACTTTGTTGTAAAAATAGCAGAAAAAATATTTTAAAATATTGGTGAAGGTTTGAGGAAAATCCGTCAAAGAGTAAGAAAGTTATTAGAGTTCAAAATTTTGGATTTGTGACGTCATAAACGAGCAGCTGCCCCATGTGTTATGTAATATAAAATGTATGAATTTCAAATTTTGTATGGTTCCTGATGACTTAATTTTGTTTTCTTTTCATGATCGGGTGTGAAATGATTTGTCTATTGATATACAAAAGTTACAGTGAAAACCATTTTCAATTTTCTGAGAAAATGACATTTCATTGATTTTTTAACATTCGCTATGTAGGAATGCTGCTCGCATATGACGTCACAAATCAAATAATTGAAATTCTAATAACTTTTTAATTATTTGATGAATTTTTCTCAAACCTTCGGCAATATTTTTTATCATTTTTTCTGCTATTTTTACAATAAACTTTTGTCAGGGTGAACTTCCCCTTTAATCTTGTGAAATCAAGTATTAGTTATGTCACATTACCTCTCCAATAATCTGGTATCTTCTCTCTCCAGTACCATCTTATCAACACAGGGAATATCAAGATTCTCCACATTCACAGGAATGTTATCAACCCCCAGAGGTTCCATTACACCAGTGTTAATCAACACCTTGTTACCTGGTGTAAGAAGTTAGTTTGGTGTTAGTAGATAGCATTATAAGCAATGTTTGAAGCACCAGGTGATTCTAGAATACCTGTGCTTCTGGGGTAAGGAGTTAGTGTTTGGGAGTCAAACACCTCAATGTTAATCATGGCATGAGGATCACTCACACCAATGTAAATCAACACTTTTCATTCCGGTGTAAGATGTTGCTTTGATTTTAACGGTCTGTATCTAGCAGCAATGTTAGTCAAGTAAAATTACCAAATTACATCTTCTTTAAGGAGTTGCTTTGAGTGATCCATTACAATTTGGTTACCCGGTGCAAAAGTTAGTATGGTGTTTAGTAATTCAACTAGTACAACACAGCAATATTAGAAATAATAATTAATTCAATTACACCCGACCCTTGTTACCAGGTGTAAGGTGTTAGTTTGGTGTTATGATTAAGCAAATAACACTAACGTAAAGTGATTCTACTAGACAAGTGTTACTAAACACTTTTATACATGGAGGTGATAGGTGTCAAGATCAAGTTTCAAACAGTAATGTCAACAGCCATTTATAGGTGACACCATTAAAGTTAGTTTGGTGTTTAGGTTAATTAAACACACAGCAAAATGTGAGCTAACTCTAAAACTATACATGGTATACATAATAACCAGACTGACTTATTTTCTTGTTTGCCCACCTGCATGGATGGGGAATGATTTCACCAGCTCCAGCGACTTTCTCATGTGACCTTCAAAAACCTCCAGGCAAGCTGAAAACATGTTCCACAGTCTCTCATACTCGCTACGCTCTGCCTTGAAGTCAAATTTACTGGAAATGCAAATCATCAGAATACATGCATAAAAGTAAAGATTAACATCAATATCACCATGGAGTGCAGTTTGGGATTAATCACAATTTATAAATGTCAAAATCATCCATACAGAATTTATATTACATGGTATAGGAGAAACCTCCTCATACGTTGCAGTATTTGGTACCCTGGGGTACCAAATAATAATCTGCCATTTTGTTGAATTATTCATTTTATTTTTTGCGCTGTACCCTGGGTTACCAAAAAATGTGTACGAGAATATTTTAATGTCTTGTACAGATTTTTGTTTTGTTTTTAGTGATCTTATGTAACAATTAATGCATGCAAATGATAACTTTGATAACTAATGGCTATCTTCACTTTTGGAAATTCATGCGATTCCATTGCAAATGCGCTGCACATGCACTGCGCTATGCCTGTGATGGACGAGTAATAAGCCTACACCACCCCCACCGCGTGTACCAGGGCGAGTTTTGGGACTATAAGCTAATCTTTTGTGTAAGATAGCTGTCGAAAAGTATACTTAAATTCTTAAGTATCACATAATGTGTTCACTATTATTGGCATTAGATTGTATCAAAGAAAGGAAATAGGCGTTGAGATCATTGTCCCAACTCATTGTCATGATTGTCGCACCGATCGTACGACCGTGATCACCATGACAACAATGTAACTGTACACTATTACAACACGAGATGGCGCTGCACAACGCCGTACCCCGGGGTACTACGGTACCGTGGTGTACGGCGTGCTGCATCATATGTCAGTTCTTGTATAGCGCATAGCACATTATGAAAAACGTCTCCATGCGCTTCCAAAGGACTTGGATATTATTACCCCAGCTGTAGCTCAAGCAGCTAGCTTCCAGCGCTCAGCATTTCAAGGTAATAAATATCTGCCAGGTACCCATTCACCTCAGCTGGGTTAAGTGCAGCATAATGTGGATAAATTTCTGGCTGGGATTTGAACCCATGGCCCTGTTTCAAAGTCCGGAGACTATTCCACTGGGCCACAGTGCTCCACATGTAATGTAATATATATATTCCATAAATTCCAAATCGCAATGGTATTTCACAAATATAATTGTAATATACTGGTAATGGGGTATGAAATGATTTACCTGAGGATATATCCACCATACAAATCAAATCAATTTTCAATTTTTGAAAAAAACTGGCATTTTGGGTAATCTAAATCACACAATGAATGGAAAAGCTGATCATCTCTGAAGTCACAAAATTAAGAAAAAAAATTGATTAAGTAAAAATAATAACAGATTAAGACAACATAAGTAAATGAAAATAAAATGAATGAAGACAAAATTAAGATTGATAATAAAGAATCATGTTTTTTCATCCTCTGATGGATTTCAATCAAACCTTCAACACTTTTCTCTAATTCTTCTGCTCCTCTTAAAGATAAATTCCAGTTTTGGTAACGATCTCAAAATGACTTTTTACAGAATCTAATATGACCACCCAAGTGTCTGTTTGTATGAGTAAAAAATATGTGCCAAAGGATTCTGGGAGAAATTGTGTAATTGCTGAGAAATAAGCAAAATAAGCTCGGATTCGGTCACTTCCGTTGGGTCTTTATTCCAGCAATAATAATATACTGTCCCACGTGTGCCTATCTGTGTTTGTGATCTTCAGTGTGAACTTTTTCAGCGTAGATTTCAAGATTTCACAAAGTTCAGTTTATGTAACTGTACCAGATCTAGATCCTCGATGATATACTGACAATTAAGCCTGGTTTTACAGACTTTCTCGTGAAATCAGTGTTTACTGCAACTACCGGCATTTCTCTTTAACAAGTGGAATGCCTCTGGCCGTCTCACCTGCATCACGCGGTTCAATATAGCAGCAGTGCTCACTTTGAATACTACTCTAACTCGCACAAGATGTTCAGTGATACATGGTTACTCTTATTTCCCTTTTTTATGAACTAGACCAATAAAATTACAGAGATATGATGGTTATTCAACGAAAAACCCCAACATGGCCAAAGTTCATTGACCTTACATGACCTTTGACCTTGATCATGTGACCTGAAACTCGAACAGGATGTTCAGTGATACTTGATTACTCTTATGTACAAGTTTCGTGAATCAGATCCATAAACTTTCAAAGTTATGATGGTAATTCAACTGATACACCCAATTCGGCCAAAGTTCATTGACCTTTGACCTTGGTCATGTGACCTGAAACGCGCACAGGATGTTCAGTGATACTTGATTACTCTAATGTCCAAGTTTAATGAACTAGACCAATAAACTTTCAAAGTTATGATGGTAATTCAACAGATACCCCCGATTCGGCCAAAGTTCATTGACCCAAAATGACCTTTAACCTTAATCATGAGACCTGAAACTTGCACAAAATTTTCAGTGATGCTTGATTACTATTATGTCCAAGTTTCATGAATCAGATCCATAAACTTTCAAAGTTATGATGGGAATTCAACAGATATCCCCAATTCGGCCAAAGTTCATTGACCCTAAATGACCTTTGACCTTGGTCATGTGACGTGAAACTCATGCAGGATGTTCAGTGATACTTGATTAACCTTATGTCCAAGTTTCATGAACTAGGTCCATATATTTTCTAAGTTATGATGACATTTCAAAAACTTAACCTCAGGTTAAGATTTCGATGTTGATTCCTCCAACATGGTCTAAGTTCATTGACCCTAAATGACCTTTGACCTTGGTCATGTGACATGAAACTCTAATAGGATGTTCAGTAATACTTGATTAACCTTATGGCCAAGTTTTATTAACTAGGTCCATATACTTTCTAAGTTATGACATCATTTCAAAAACTTAACCTCAGGTTAAGATTTGATGTTGACGCCGACGCCGTCGCCGTCGGAAAAGCGGCGCCTATAGTCTCACTTTGCTTCGCAGGTGAGACAAAAACCAGCTCATCAGGGTGAACTTTACAATCAAATACAACATCCACTTACTCTTTGAGGTGAGGTAGCAACTTGCGCATACTTTTCTTGGCTAGATCAAAGGCATTCTTCCTTGTCCTCTTGAGCTCATCACGTAGGTACTCAGAGTCACTGGATCCTCCTAGGGTCAACGTAAGGTCATGGTAACGAGCCGTCTCAATGTTGAACTCTTTCACCAACTAGAGTTTTCAAATGGGCATTGGAAAAAATACATTATCTCTTATCTCTTATGGTGATACAAACTCTTTATCCATGATGTATTCTTAAAAAATATATATTACATGCCCTCATGTAGAAAGAACACATGATCTACGGATAGATGTGATAAAAGAGGCAATTCAAGTGAAATATATACTAAAGTAATGGGGAGAGTTGTTCACAAGTGACATCACACATCTTTGTCCCATTGCCAATTTGCTATCTCCATAGCATTAGTGATCGCAATATTCAAATGCTCATAACTTTCTCATTATTTGTCAGATTTTTCTCAAACTTTCGTTGATCTGTTTCTTTGATTTTTCTGTTTTTCACACAAGCTATCTTGTTCCAATGGTTTCATTCTCCTTTAAATGACATGACTTGCTCATAAACCAGTCTTTGGTACCATGCATGCACGTACGGAGGTTGAAATTTGATATATCATGTACATGTCGGACCCTGGGTACGAAAGCTTCAAAATGAGGAGATTCTATACATGTACGTCCAAGGCAGTGAGTCATACCTCCCTGAAAATGAATTTTAGTCTCTGTTTTATAGTTCATGATGCCTTGAGCAGATTTTTAAGTGAAGTAATATATAAAGAAAATTGGAACCACACATACACACATGCTTAATGTTTCAAGGATTTGCCAAATTCAAATACACAAAATACAATATTCTATGCATCGATTATCAGATAGTCTATCAGTGTAAGATTCATCATAATACAGATGTTGACGTTTATAGATCAAATATTGCAAAAACTTTCGTCATTTTTCATCATCTTTCCCTAATGACATACATGTATGTCCATTACCTTTTTAACAGAATTGTCCTTTTCCTAGGATTTAAAAAAAAAAAAAATTTCTGACATTTTACTACTATCCCTGCCATATAAGTGTAGCCAATGGGTGATTTCAAGTTCGATGTTGGCCTTGGTGTTGAAATTTGGATTGCTTCCCCTAGCTCCAAAACTTATTCAGATTATGTAAAACAGATCCAGATCACACTATTGACATCTCAACAACTAGTGAGTGACTCTTCGGGACCATCTTCATGTTATGTTTGGTGTTAAAATCATGTTGAAATTGACCTAAAACCAACACCAAAAGGTCAACACCGAACTTGAAACCACCAAATGAGGGTCAGCAGACTGAAACTTTTGGTCTAATTACCTTTGTGCAAAGTGGCATGCCACAGTCTTCTATCTCATCAGTATCAGGGTCACTTTGTATACCGGTGTGTTCTTCTGAGTGGTTGCGATTGCAGCTATTATGCCTTCAAAGATATAATCAGAAAGGAAAAAAAATCATTAAAACCCCCTAAAACCAATTTAAACATAATATTGAGGGCAGAAAAAAAATGGCATCTCTATATCTCCCCAATGACTTTACAAGTTTAATGAAAAAGAAATTGGGAAAGGGGGGGGGGGAGAGGACAAAAAATAGAGTATAAAAAGAGATGATTACGTCCTGAAACTCCATAATATCCCCAACTGACAAAAAATTATTCTAATACCTTTGTTATCTTGCACCCCTATATAAACTTGTACATAGGCCTGTTCAAAATACCTTACTGTCTGGCCAGTAATTTTACAAATATTTTTTCTAACACAATTACTGTAACTGCTCACTCTTTTGTGAATCTTACATCCCATATAAATATCTGATGTGTACATAGGCCTACTGCATGAATTCGTCAATAAATAAGATTATTGAAGCATAGAAATAAGAAAATGAAATCTTACCTTCGAATCATGTTCTTTCCAAACTGCAAAGCATTCATGCCAATGGAATGGATATGATAGTTGACAAACTATATGATGAACTCTTCTTTTAGTGTTTTCTCTTCTCTTCTGAATCCAAGATGAATATTAGCTGGCAAGCCAGGTTTCCTTTCCTGGAATTTTATCTTGAATCCTTCACAAGCTTGATGGTGGAATATAACTGAAAATGATAATGAATGTACAGTAAAGTGATGTCCAACATATATAAATGGTAAGTTTAAGAGCACGGCTCCACACTAACTTTTTTTCTTGGTGGCCCGATCGGTTCACCAAAATCGATTTCACATTTTGGTGGCTTTCGAAGTAAATCTAGTGGCCCGAACACATTTTAGAAAACATTACAATTTATCAAAACTGCAACAGGGCAACCAAGTGTTGGCATATTTAAAGGACTTTGGTGGCCCTACTCCTTTTTGGTTGCCCTGGGCCACCAGGCCACTGCTAATGTATGACCTGGGGCACCATTGCATAAAAATTATTGTACAACGCCTACTTAGCTCGTTGTACGCGAGCAAATGGGAGGCTGAATGTCAAACATTCGTACCGTTGCACGCAAGACGTACCATTGCACGGCTTTGGGAGGTGACGTCACAATACGGTTCAATTCATTGCGCTCAGTAAATGAAGGTTACATACGCGCATAGCTTGCTGGCTACGTACATGCGCAATGAGGTCATGTGCGCTTGTGGGATTTGGTTTTTGCTTTCAATTTTTTGCTCCCTTTTCATAGATACTGCAAGATACTCCAGGTCAGGAATGATCATGAAGGGGCAATTAACTCATGCCAAAGTCTGAAGTTTTCTCTAATGGTAGAGTATATGAACAAGAAATTGGGCCACGCATAGGGCTCTAGATCTAGAGCTTGAGGCTGAAATGAGTTTGTTCAAAGAGGTTTTTAAAATTTCTTTTCTTTTTTAAAGAGAGAACATTTTAAACATGCTTCTCCTACAATATTATAGGGAATGATGTTCTAATTATAGACAAAGGGAGGGTTCAAAAAAATTCTAATTGAAGTGAGCACCAAACTATTAAATTTCAATGCCTGAAATGTGAAAAAAGCTTCTGGCAGGTCACTTTGCTTTCTTGCTTTATTATGTTCCATCACTCGACAACAGTTTGAACACCCCCCCCCCGTCCACACACACACTAAAGTCTGAACAGTAACAACACTATAATTAGACTTGAGTTAACGCTAGGTCCGAGTCAGGATCTAAAGAGAGATCTATTTCAGGTCTCCACACTGTCACTAACCCTTTTTTTCTACTAGCCCAACCTGATCATTTTTTACTGGTCTGACATAAAATTTACTAGTCTATAAAAATAAAGAAAAACATAAAAAAGGCTTGAGTTAACCATGCCATCTATAATTGCTTATTGTTATCCCCCCCAAAAAAATCCCACCCAACAATCCCACCCGACCAGAAGTTGCACGATCAAAAAAAAGGATAACTTCATATATACTTAGGCCTAACCTTACCCTAAATCCATGCCCTATATACATTTGAACTTTAATTGACAAGAAAAACATAAAGCTGAGGTGGAAAAATAGGGTAAGAGAAAGGGTGGGGGAAACAATGAAGAACTTCAATACTGTCATTTAAGCAAAATTCATATAAAAATATAGAGCAAGAATAAAGTAGTTTCTCTTTTGAGAAAAAAAGAATAAAAAGGGGGGAAAAGAAACACAAAGCTACCTTTCTTCCCTTTCCTCCCTTCCCTTCTCCTTTTCTCCTCTCTTCTTCCTTAGCTGGGCTATTCCACGGTTACTCACGTTACATTTGGAGACACCTTGACTCATACTTGGAGCTGTAACTCCTTTATTATTGATAGGAACTAAACATCTCCATATCACAACAAAGTACACAGTCTGACTATCCTTTGTATAAAAACAAAACTTGGGAAATTCTATTATGCTCCTGGCAAATCTTTGGAATGTGTCGGTTACTCACGTTACAGATTTGTCCCAACCTGTGGAATTGCCCTTCTTTTTTTTCTTTATGGGGACGTTTTGGGGTTTTACGCGCCTGGTATACCAATTAACTTGGCATTACCAGCAAAATGCTGTCCTGCTGAGTAACGTTCCTATTGGGAGTTACCACATAATTGTCAAATTTTCTTATACCGTACTTTCATATATCTTTTTCTTTAATTTGTTCTGTTTTCACACAACCCATTCACATTCCGAACTCATTTCATTCTCGTTTCATTCTTAAAATTAAAAAAAGTAATTGGAGAAAGGAATAGAAAGGACATGGACACAGACAGGACAGACGTTTCTGGGGATTTATTCAACAATTTCTGACATTTTACTGTAATCCCCATTCATGTAGTAGCGATCGCAACGGGTTCGCGTTTAACACATTTCCTATTCTGCCAACACACAAAATGGGCAAAATTCATTGAGCCAGTGTATCAACATTTCAAATCCTTTTTTCATAAAATGTTACGATCTTTTTCTATTATATCTAAACTTCTTATTTCTAGTCAATTTACTCACATTTGCATCGCCAAAATGTTGTTTTTAAGGCCGTTTTCGAGAGCACCACCTGTCCGTCGTCACACGATGGAAGTCGCCATTTTGGAAATATGACTCCAGAACCGGGTTAATCTTGCAAGTTACTTTTACTTGTTGACACCCTCTAGGGGCATCAAATAACCATGTGTTATGTATCATTAAAATCGGCAGACTTTCTTCTACAAGTTAGTGACGATTTCAGTTCAATGTCGGCAATGTTTTTCGTTACAAAAAGGAGTTTTTTGGACACTTAAGGTAAATCATGTTTCTATTTTCTTACTTCAAAGCCGTATAAACAGAAAATTTCCCAGGGAACAGTCAAATATCAGATATAAATTAATTCTTTGAAGTGTATTTGTATCAGAAAATCTAATTTTGATATATAAGAATGTGTCGCATAGCTGCGCAAGAGGCGAATGCAAGCCCATGTTGTGCCGCCTAGAGTGTGATTTTGGTGCCATGGCTGACCGAAAGGAGTGAGTGGGCGTGGTGGCCGTGGGTGTGGTACTTGATGCATGTATGTTATTGTTAAACCCATTGAAATTAGTTGTAGGTGATAAGTTGTGCATTTGATTTCTGCATGAATTATGTGTATTGATGATAAATTAATGATAATTTCAACTTAATATTTCAAGAAAAAAAAAAACAGGCGGGAATTAAAGCATGTTTAATTCCAGTCTCATTTTTTTTTCATGGTGTACAGGCGCAGACCATGCATTGACTGCTGCCTGGTACTGGTATTAAAATGAATAGATACATGACTATATCTATATTCTGTTGTTTTGTGTCATCATATCAATAAGCTGTCTCATCAATTCACATGATGTACACAATAATGGGTCCCTGTTTTATTATGTTTACTAGGAGGGAGATTATTTTGTAAATGTGATTTTAAATGTAGTAGAAATTCAGATAATGTCAGAGACTTGCTTTTTAACTTTATATATTCCAATATATTTAATGTTAATATATTCTATAATTCTAAGCAGTGGAGTACATTTCTAGCTACTGTTGCAGCTCCAGCTGTCTGATCTCGCATTCTCGGATCTGCAAACAAGTTTGAGACATCATGGTAATTATACAGAATACAGAGTGAACATGGACAAACAGAAAGAAAAAAAAATTTACTTGACAAACTTAATTTTCTACTTTTGAATGATATAAATCTTACAGATACCGGGAAGTATAGTGGGACATTCATTTTTATTTTCTGATTAAAGTCTGTTGAGGAATGAGATCCCCAAGAGTTGATTAATTTTTTTAACAACGCAAAGCATCCCATGCACTTCTCTTGTCTTATTCTAATTTGTTATCTTTCTTCTTGTATACTATATATTCACAAATAGAAGCTGTTTGAATAAGAGAAATATGAATTCATACATCTTGATCTTGTGTTGCATTTTAGTCAAATTAACTTAGTAACCTACATGAAAAAAAAGGATGGAAGTTTCTTAGATCTACAAGTACCTGTAGATCTGCCACCCAATGGGTAGGATGGGGGGTCGGGTGTCCGGACACTTTATCTTTTTGAAGCCTTCTTTTTTGTCTGTGGATTACACTAAAAATGTGAATTCATTACTTCTAATAATTTTCTGTTTTGTTCTTTATAATATTTCCTAACATTTTGTACTAATAATTGATGAAACTTCGCTTGTAATTTTTTTCCAAAGACATTCTAAAATTGATCGTCCGGACACACAACCCGTCCGGATACACAACAACTGGGTACCGTATGCCGTACTTGTCTTGGGTGGCAGAAAAGTTCCGCGTATAGTGTCCCTTTAAGAGGCCATATCTTCAGTTATGGTGCTCCAATTGTAATTTGGTCTTCACCATTGAATTTGTCTTGAAAAAACCTTTCAAGTGATGTATAATTTGTCTGTATTTTAAAAAAAAAACAATCATGTAATATAGCTACATGTAGGCCTAGGCTAGGGCTAGGCCTATGTAATAAAATGATCATGTATGGTGAGTGGAGCTGGAGCCAACGCAGTTCAGCGGAACAACCAAAATACAGAGACTGAAGCTTTTGGTCTAGGACACAGTGTGATACTCACTTGCTCAACAGCTAGATCTCAGACTCAGTTCACATGAATGATTGAATTTGAAGCAAAGCCAACTTCAACGTCAGGCCAAGACAAGACAAATGCGTGCCTGGCTGGGCGGCAGGGGTGGTTCGCAAGATTCCGATTCGAATTCCGTTCATCGATTTCAGCATTGTCAATGTGTGAGTGGTATGATGTTTGCTCAGCGCATCAAAACGCAGTTCTAACTTCTAACGTTGAGTTTAACTATGAAATGATTCTCAAAAATTCATTTAAAGGCAAGGCATATTGCAGAAACTACATACTGCTTCAATACAATTCAACTCACATCACAGCATCACTCCAACAAATCCAACTCATACGGTAAGCATCTTTCACGAGCGAGATATCTATCTTGAGATATCGTCGTTCCGATCCGATGAACCTACACAATTCGTCTCGTACGTGGATCAGCTCGAAAACAGAAACATTTCGGTACCGGTATCCCGGGACCGGTACTACCGTATGTACTCTTCGTCTGCCTCTTATATAGGGGCTCCTAGGAGGGAAAATACAATAGACAATTTAATGACCTACCAATGTAAAGTATCTCCTCCTTCATCTGATATTACTCAGATTATTCCTCATTCACGCATGAGTGAGCAAAAACAATTTGAAGAAAGCCGATACCAAAAAACTCATTTGGCGGGGGTCACTGAATTTTCGCAAATCACATATCGCGGCCTAAAAAGTGCAATATCTGCTATACCTTATCACAAAAAAATGGTCAAGAAGTATAACAGTTATATTTCCTCGAATCAATGCTTGTGTTTCCATAACTTTCATTAAATAAATGTGCTTTCACCGGTTTCCCACAGAAGCTATCGGATGGTTAACAAAGATGACTGATCATGCTCATGATCGTCAACAAAACGGAATGTCAAGTTCGAACGCTAGCCTGTAGAACCTCTTCATTTTATGAAATTATATAAATTCTAGCCTTATTTCAATTAACTAGAACTTTGTTATTTTTGACAATTTTCTGTGATACAGCCCGCCAAATGACTTTTTATATCTCTTCTTCAAATCATTATGAAAAATACGAGACATTTGACTTCCTCCTGCTCGTACGCACGGGCGTCCGTCGATATAACACGTAATATTTTTATGAAAATATGCACCTTTTTTCTTAAAAGTTGATGGAGAGGGGGAAAAATTAATCGTATCAAGTCAGGGTATTCAGTAATGAGTACAGGAGAAACTACATTTCACTGATTTTTATGATTCATCCCATTTGATTAACTCATCTATTCGTGTTTTGGGGCTAATCTTTCCCTTACGCATTGCTTTTTGGCAGAAGTTCTATGGAAAATGCACCTTTTTTCACACAAACTTTGAGACACTCTGTATTCATTCCCCCATTGCTCGAGAATGAATGGGCAGTTAACGACGGGGTTAAAGATTTGATGGAATGTATATTTCATGAAAATGAAAGCCATTTCCCCATTGGATGTTATAGTGCGGTATGGTGTGTCATCCCGTAGGACTAGCGTGCCAAAATTGATTTTTTGGTTGTTTTGGCTTCAATAGGGTCCCCTTAGACCAAAAACGATGGGGGTCAAATTTTCAGACCCTTCCTTCCCTTTGTGGGGGGTCCTTTTTGGCGCCATATTGGCCTATACAAAGCCCAATAGGATAATCCATTGTTTTCAACCTTATTTCTCACTTTTCTTCGCCAATTTTAGTTTTAAGTTGTCTGAGGTGTACAAGAATGAATATTTGATGATGTTGTAAGGTCAATATTTTTTCACTTTGCCATATGGGGGCGGATTTTGCGAAAAATGCCCCAAAATTGTAAAATATTACCCCAAAAATGTAATTTTCCCCCTTTTTGGCACTAGAATTAGGACAAAAAAAAATACAAAATGAAGTGCATACGTCTTGTTGTACAGTCCAATAACAGAGGAATACATCACATGTAATTTATATGATTATTATTGGTAAATTAATGTAAAAAGTCACCCCCATTTCAGGATTTTATGCAGTGAAAACCTAACTACAACACTAGAGGGCGCCATAACTTATCATGATGATATTAGTGTGGTACGGTATTATCATGACACATTTCCTGCAGGATTTTTGTGCCAAAATTGTTCTTTTTTTATCTATCACGAAATGATAGGGTTCCAATTTTCCCCACCCTCACCCACTGCCTGAGGGGGGGGGGGGTCACCTATATCGAGACCCACTAAAATCAGGAGTATTAGTAATTTTGCGCCCGGTTAAACAATAAAATTATTTTATGGTATTTTATCATCCCTAGACAGCTAAAATGCCTATATCTGAAGGCTTCAAGTTGGAGGAGCATCCTACCAACCATATCCCCTACTCCCCCCCCCCCCACTGACTGGCATACAACTTTCACCAGTTGGCCACTCATTCTAGAGTACAATTTACGATTAAAGGACTTTTATTCGAATTGTCAATTATGTACTTCTCGGCTAATTTCCAATTACTGATAGACAGAAAAAACACATAAAATATAATTTTAGCCCCCCCCCCCACACACACACGCACATATGCACATATTCATTATTGAAATAACATGTGATGTTTAGAGAACTTCCGAACTTACATTGTTTTTCAACAGTTGTTAGTACTAATTGACCTCAGGAATAATATACTAAAAAATCTACCAAAATCTGCATCAGAGAAAGTGGTTATTTTCAAGATAGTATCCAAGATGGCCACCGTTCACTATCATTCATTATCCACCCTAGAATCCTAATTAGTTTCATACTCCATGGTCTAGGAGTTAAAATAATTTGTTGACACAGGGTAGAGTGAATATAAGGACCCCAGGATACCTGGAAAATATAAGATGGCATCAAAAAAGCCTGCCGTGTGCTAAAAATCCGCAATTTGGTTTTGATTCAATGATTTTAAGGGTGAAGTAGTAAATTGGAAAAAAGTTACAAGGACAGTGAGTGGTCTGGTGGGTCCAAAAATCCATGATGGCTTCAAAAAATTTATTCTGAAATGGCTGCTAAAATTAAAGCAGACATAGCTGATTTCATATCGTCCATGGAAATGTGATTTCGATGTTTAATTTTAAACCACTGGTATGGGTAAAGTAATATATAAAGATAAGTTACAAGGACAGTCAGTGGTCTGGTATGTCCAAAAATCAAAGATGAATTCCAAAAAATGATCTTAAAATGGCTGCTGATACTTAAAGCGGACAAAGTTCATTTCATATCGGCCTGGGAGATATCAGGTGGGTGTTTCATAAAGCTGTTCGTAAGATAAGACGACTTTAAGAACGACTGGTGATCCTTTCTTTTGGTAAATGGTATACACCATAGGGGATGGTTTAGCGCGTAAGAAAGGATCACCAGTCGTTCTTAAAGTCACTCTTAACTTACGAACAGCTTTATGGAACGGCCCCCAGTTTGGTGTCTAAACCAATGGTTTCAAGGGTCAAATAAGACATTTGGATAAGTAAATAGGGGCTGTCAGTGGTCTGCTCTGTCAAAAAATGCGATATGGCCTCCAAAATGCAGGGTCTAAATTGACTGTGGTTCTTAAAAGTAGACATAGTTCATTAGAAATGCACATTGTGGATTTGATTTTGGTGTCTACACTAGAGTTTAAAGGATCAAGTATTGTTTCAAGTTGAAAGAACAGTCGGATGTCAAGTTTATCAAAAATCCAAGATTGCTTAAATGACTGCTATTACTTTAAAAGTGGATATAGAACATTAAACATACACCTGGGGATATTATTTTGGTGTCTACACTAGTATTTCAAGAGTTGAAATTAAAAATACATATTAAGGACTGGCTACAATGACTATGCAGTTATCTATTTTGCCTTAAAATCCAAGTGGGCTTTAAAAAAATGGGTTCCAAAATGACTACTGTTACTTAAAAGTGGAGACATTATTCAAACAATACCAACCTGTGAGAAATATTTTGGTGCCTACACTTATATGTATGGGATAAGTTATCATATTGATTCATGAATTTGTAATAGCACCCACTTGATGAATTTTTGTAATCTACCATGGATTTTAGACAAAATGGAAAACTAAATATCCTTGTTATTTGTCGAATGTATTATCTAACCCTTTATACCACCAAGTAGATATCGAAATTATTCCTCACATATTAATATTGTATAAACTCTGACCATTATTAATGAGTTTTAGGAATCATTTTAGATGCCATTTTGAAAACTTTCTTGGATTTTTAGGCAAAATGGACAAGTGCATATCTTTGTAACTAATCGGAAGTATTATTATAATCATGAAACCATTGAGTGGACACCAAAATCATATGTCCTTGGTGAATTTTAAATGAACGATGTCCATTTTTAAGTAACAGCATTCACTTTAGACTCAGGTTTCTTCACGACATCTTGGATTTTCCGACATAGACCAATGACTGTCCTTGTTATGATATGGTAATATTAATAATATAGGTATATTTACCTAGGGAAGCCACTTCAGTTCTAAAAACTGTTCTCCCAGCGGGCCTTGCCATTATTATTACCCCTGCCTTAGATGGGCTGCCTAGGCGCTTTAGCATTCAAGGAATTCCTTTCGCGCATTCAGGGAATTTTCTACCGGGTACCCATTTACCTCACCTGGGTTGAGTGCATCACAATGTTGATAAATTTCTTGAAGAATGAAACTATGCCATGG